>NC_141144.1:66517922-66675672 GCF_053477565.2 Lygodium microphyllum | reverse complement strand
GAGATGTGGAAAAGGAATGAAATTAAAAGTGAACTACCAAATAGACAATCATAGGTGACTTGTTCCTTCTAGTAGATTAAATATGTGACATAGGGTTCTTGCTACATCCTTGGACATCCAGATGAGCACTAGTAACATTGGGCACAATGGTTATCAAAGTGACCTAGTACTATAGGATAGTCAAGCCTGATAGAATTTGAGACTTGGAGATGGAGTTAACTTGGCAAATCGGTATGTTCACTAAAGAGTTGTTTTCTCCACTTTCCTCGATGATATTGATGAGAATGGCAATCATTCATAAGAGAGAAAGTGTTAAATCCTTGGACATTTGAATGGGAATTAGTAGCATTGATCACAATGGTTAGTAAATTGACCTAGTGTGAATGCACTGGTGACACTTTCGGGTTAGGGTAGCCAAGTCCTATTTATAGCACTCAAGAGACTATTGTGCACATCATTGTGTGATTGATCACTCTTGAACTTTGCCCCATTGGTCAACATACTTACACTTCGAGACAAGGTTGGCTAGTGGTATGGGATGCTAGCTAATGGAACGTGGTCATGACACACGTGATATGCTGCTAGCTCAAGCTCAAAGTGAGCCGGTCTGGCTCTATGATTGGGAGGTGGTCTAATGTCCATTCCCTTTATGTTCTTTGTCATGGGTACGACTTGTGTCATGTCCCATATTGAGGTTGGATCCTAAGGGAATGTTTCAATTCCATTGGGCAATTATTTCTTTTGTAATTGAATATGCTTAGTTCTAATGTCAATTTGGGCTTTGAACTTTTGGTGATGATCAAATTGTATTTGGTTCTAAATGTGCATCTTGATGTCATGAGGAAATGTATTTTGAAACCTTACTTAACATGTGGATTAATTTTTAATCGCATGATTAAGTAAATGTTGCACATGTGAGGTGCAACTGGGATTAAAGTAGATTTACGAGCCCGGGACCCGAAGAAATCACGGGATGTCAAAGGCAAAAGTTGCTATAAGTTATGTCACACAGGTACTTGGTGGAATCTGGTGCCAGTTGTTGGCCTAGGTCATTCATTTGGCCATAAGTGTCAGTTAGTGACACCAGAGAAGTGGCGTTTAATGGTACCTAACGTTAATCTGATGGTCAAAGATGGCGCAGAGACACTCGGGAATGGAAGTTGCCTAGCCAATTTAATTATTGGCCAATCATATTATTTTTCAAGGCACCAAAATAATTATTAGATTAATTTTCAGCATTTAAAATTGAACATTAATATTTAATTATGAAAAATATTGGAAAACCCATTTGGGAAGGCTGCCACTTGTCAAAATTACCCATGCAAGACTAAAAAATGTCTTTAGAGGCTGGAGAGGCATTTTTATGATTCAACCTATAAGAGAGAGAGGAGAGGCTGTAGGTCGGATTTGTAGCCATTGGAGGACCTTTGGAGAAGCACCCAGGGGCAGAAGTAGACCAATCAACAACAGGTGACAACATCTACAGGTTGTTGAGATAGGGCAACAGTAGCAAATGATTGATTTTCTTCAGTTCTTTGCATCTACATGTTGTTATGGCAGGGCAGCAGCTGCATTGGACTGATTTTTAGTCATTCTTCGCGATAAAACTCTGAATTTTCTCTCTCTACAACTTTTCCTCTCATCTCCCAGCCATTTCACAGCCTTGCTTCGAAGATCTTAGTATTTGGACCCTTGAAGACTGAGAAATTTCAGGTTTCTCTGCTGTAAACCCTAATTTGCAGCAGAAATTAGGATTTAGTAGTAGCCTCGGGAAGTGTGCCAAAAATTAGAAGCTCCAAGACTTGGATTCAATAGGGCTGAAGCTGTTTTTTAGCCTATTCAAGTGGAGGGACCAACAAATAATTGAATTTGTGACATTTTCCATCGCCATCAAAGCGGGTGAAGGCCAATCGTAAACCCTAATCTGCAGCAGAAATTAGGGTTTAGTAGTAGCCTCAGGAAGCGTGCCAACAATTAGAAGCTCCAAGACTTGGATTCAATAGGGCTAAAGCTGTTTTTTAGCCTATTCAAGTGGAGGGACCAACAAATAATTGAATTTGGAGCATTTTCCATCTCCATCAAAGCGGGTGAAGGCCAATTGATTGCTCGAAATCAAGGAGCAAATCGGATTAAAGACTTGCTAGTGATTTTGAATAGCAAGGGGAGTTGGAATACCGAAAGGGATTGGGAGAATCCCATTGTAAATCAACTTCTTCTTCAATAAAGCTAAAGAAATACCGAAAGGGGCGCCAATTTTGGGCCCAATTGGGTATGCATTGTCCAAGATCAGTAGGTAAATTTGTATTTTTAGATTTGCACTAATTGTTTGCTATTGTAATTAAGTTGTAATAAGGGATTTACCACCCATTTACGAAAGGAAGGTTGGTTACACTTGCCTTCAACAAATCGGCAATTCAATTGCATGTCAATATCATGACATATATGTTTTAATGCAAGAAATAGCACAAATGTGTCATATGGCATTGATTGTTGAGAATAATAATTGATCACGCTTCATCTTCCATATAAATTGAATCGTACATATCCAATGCATTAAAAGCCAATGCTATCTAGAGAGTTTGTCCTTTTCTTATCCATGTAGAATGTTGATATGTGTGGTCATCAAATCCAATGGAGTCCTTTGACTTATTGAGTCTTTTTATGTATATAAGGTGTGAATAGTAGCTTTGGGGTAATAATAGCTTTCAATTGTGATATGCAAGTGATCCTATGCCATAGGTGACATGGCGCGCAATATTTCAATTGTAATAAGATACTCCTATCGCATGTAATATCAAATAGGAATATCTATTCCTATGGACCCTTGTTTTTATTTTTGGGGGAAGGATTTATATACGTCACATAAATTCAAGAACCATTAGCACACAAAGAGTCAAATATAACTGAAAAACATTGACAAATCATAATGTAAGCATGGTGCCACACCCAATTCTTACTAGATATTGTGAAAGTCTTGAAAGTAAAGTGCGTGTCCTCTTTACCCTTGCTTATAAAAAATCATTACTAGATATTGTGAAGTGCCTAGGTGTTGTGCCACTATTATTGACAATGAGCTAATCTCAAGCTAATCTTCACCTTGGTGGTCTTTGCAAATCATTTTACAAGCTAATCTCAAGTGCTTGTTCTTACACTTAGCACAAAGCCACAAGGTACTTTATTGGACATTCAAAGGACTAGCAAGTAAAGGTAGCCACATTTTTAATAAGGAAGGAGACAAATAACATGCCACAATGCATTCACTTTACCTTTAAGGCATGGCATTGACTTTAAGCTTGAAGTATTGCATTCAAAGGAGCTATTCCCATCTCAATTTGTGGGAGGGGGTTTTCAACAAGTTTTTTCCAAAAATTGGAAACCCTTCTAAGTCACATGAGGGGTTTCCAATTTCTCTTCAAAACCACCCCATTTTTTGGGAAACACCCTCCCATCAATGTTTCCACAAAAAACCCCTAGCCTTTTCTAGGTCCCACTTCTTTTAATGTGACCCAAGGACGTTTTAGGAAACCATTTTTGTATTGAAAACTATTTGGGGCAAGAAACCCATGCAAGAACAACTCCAAAGCTTCACCCTTTGTGTGGCTCTCATACATGATGGTTTTAGTTATCATGTTCTAAAATAAATGTAAGCTTGACTTGTCTCCTTGCACTCTTTTCTCATATGCAAATCAATTTACCATCAATCAACATTAAGGGCACTAATGTTAAATCCAAATAAAGTTTTTTTTTTTCCATACTAGATTGCCAATGAAGTTTTGGACTCAATTTGCATCTATGAGCACAAAACTTCACTATTTACTAGTCAGAGACCTTTGAGGCCTTTGCCTTTGGTCATGACTTTTGGTACTTTGGTGGTGGCAATAATGTGTATTTAGGTGCTACTATTTGGATCGAAGCTTCTCTATATCCATGGCTATTTGAAAAAGGGCCTTATCCTTACTATTGATAATGGTAATGAGAAATGGATTCTAGCAAGTGTTTGTGTGGTTGAAACCTTTCCTAAGAGAGGGTTTCTCTCTAGTATAATTTATTGGACTTAGTTATCAATGGGAATTTATATGTGCCTTAGTGGTTTCAATATGATAGAATCCCCTTGTCATAGTTTTGTTAGCATTGGAACTCTCATTAGTATGGCAAAAAATACATAGTTTGAAAGAGTAAGTTTTGTTTATGTGAGGATTGGTCTCAAAAAACCACTTATACCAATTTAATGAATCCCTATTGGTCACTTTAACCATATCTATTGCACATAAAATGATTTTGGGATCCCACTGATTTGTAATATATATCTAGATGTGGTGTGGTGATTTTTTATTATCGCTTTCCCATTTTTATGTTTTATGTATTTTGACATTCACCAATATTATCAACTAACTCATTCCAAAAATTTCTTGTTGAGAAAATTTACACTAATTGTGAATGATGTTCAAGTTAGAATTTTGAAACATCCTTGTTCCTTAGAGAAGTGAGATTATGGTTTTCAAAGCATGGATTTTAAGCTTGCTAGATATGCTCAATACTCCACCCTCATAAGGTGCTACCAATGATCCATGGTGCTCAAAGTTATGACCCCCATTACTTGTATATGTCAAATGAGGTCTATGTGATCGGATGGCAAAAAGGTGACCTTTGTGGATCTAGCCTTTGGGTTAGATAGAGTAGTAAAGGTGGTAGCAACTAGAGGTACACATCATTGAGTTTCAGGAGGTGGGAGTTATCACGGTCCCCTATTTTGGGAGATAGGGATTGTAGAAGCAACCCTTGGCTATCAAGAACCACGTGGTGGGGGGACTTGCTTGAGCTACTACACCAACACCATACACATAAGAAGAAGCTCACTCAATGACACAAGAAGAGAGATGGAATGACAATATATTTTCTTGCTAGTTTTTTTTCTTCTTCTTTCACGTAGTACAATGTACACAAAGTGTAGATAAGATACAACACAAAGGAAAGTGGGCTACTAAGTCAAACAATGCATAACTTACTATACTAATTGATTGGCACTATAATTATGCCAGTTGTAGATAGGTGTAACAAACTAAATATAATAAGTGATAAGTTAATGGCAATGTGAGGATCATAATGACCACCGGCATGCTAAGTGTAGACGTGTAGATCCATTTAGCCATGCGGTCCATCTCTACATATGTTGAGCTTGACATCTCAACACTCCCCCTCAAGCTCAATTGTATCTCTACAACTCCAAGTAAGCTTTGAAACTTTCAAAGATTCTCTATACCCAATGCCTTTGTGAAAATATCAGCTATCTAATCCTGTGTGTTGATATATACCAAGTCAATCTCTCTTGCACTTACCTTTTCTCTTAAAAAGTGATAGTACATCTCAATGTGTTTTGTCCTAGCATGGAACACTGGGTTTCTAGCTAGTTATATGCTACTCATGTTATCACAATGAATGACAAATGGACGATCTCCTTGCACATCCAAATCACCCAATAACTTTTGCAACCATACCTCCTCACATGCTACCAAAGGAGCACCTCCATACTCCGTCTGTGTACTCGATAAAACAACTGTAGGTTGCTTTTTGCTACTTCATGTAACTGCTGCACTACCAAGGGAAAACATGAATCCACTAGTAGATCTTCTATCATTTGACATGCTACCAGCCCAATCTGCATCTGTGTATCCAAACACATATACATCCTTACATGTCTCTCATCCCCAACATCAGCACTCAATTTCACATTTTGCTCCAATGGTACTAAAAGAGGCTTACATACTATCATACCATACTTGGACAACATATACAAGCCATACTACCTTTGGGATAGCCATGCACCATCATCACATTTGATCACCTCAATACTAAGTAAGTATCTCAACTCACCCGAATCCTTCATCTCAAAATTTCTCTTTAAAAAGTCCTTAACTTCAACAATTCATTGTCACTGTCACCTATAATAATCAAGTCATCCACATAGATAACTATGATAACCAAACCTACATCTCTCCTTCTCACACAAAGTGAGTGATCAACATCGAAAATATAAAGGCCAATATTGAGAAGATATTCTCTGATCTTGTCATATCATGTGCTTGCTTCAATCCATAGAGTGTTTTTTTTATCCTGCACACATATGTGGAATCCTCTAAATCCTCATAACCTGCTAGCTACTCCATATACACCTCTTCTTGTAATTCACCATGCAAGAAGGCATTCTTAACATCCATTTGCTACAAACTCCAACCTTTGGCTATTGCCAAAGCAATCACATATCTAACAGTTGACATCCTAGCAACTGGATTGAATGTCTCTTCATAATCTATGCAATATGTTTGAGCATAGTCTTTTGCAACCAGCGTAGCCTTATACCTACTAACCGAACCATCTACATTGTGCTTGACTTTGTAAACCCACTTATAGCCAAGAGCTTTCTTGCCCTTTGGCAAGGGTACAAAATCCCAATTCTTATTGACTTCTAATGCATGCATCTCCTCATCCATTGCTACATCCCAATGAGCATGACCAACAATATCCTCAAAACAAGTAGTCTCAATATCCTCAACTACATTTACTATATAAGCATAATTGTGAGCCACATAACATTCAAATCCAAATATTTTAACATGATATATAACCTTACTAGACTTGCATACCACTAGATCACTTAGTGTAACCTTTACATTACTATGTGCTCTTTGTACACCTAGTGGCTTAACTAAAGGAATACCAAGCTCATCATCCAAACTCTCCAAACCACTAGAATCTCCATGAGATCCCAAATGACTAGTAGATGCATCATTACCATCCAACACTTTCTTCTTTCCTTTGTCTTTACTTGCAACGCTTATAGATCCATCTGAAGATAAAGGGTTACTCTTAAGTCTCCCAGACCAAGGGCTAATTGTAGGGGTGGTACAAGATGATATTTTTGGTCCACTAAGGCTCCGTGATTCTTGCTTTTCTTTCTGCACATAGCTATCATAATCATTATCATCATCTAATACATCACCAGTAGATGCATACCAACTGCTCATCTCATCAAAATTAACATCCATGCTCACTCTAAACTCACATGTGACAGGATTATAACAATGATATCATTTCTACTATAAAGAGTATCCAATAAAAATACATTTTTCATCCTTTGAATCAAGCTTCTTTCACAGCTCATCTAGCACATGAATATATATAATATAGACAAACACTTTCAAGTATGACACATCGAGCTTCTTGCCTGTAAAGCACTCTTCAGGGGTCATCTCATGAACTACAACTATGGGAGATCTATTCATAATATAGATAGCAATATGAATAGCTTCAAATAAAAAATATTTTGGTATATTCTTTTCAACCATCAATGCACGTGCAACTTCTACAATATGTCTATTTTTTCTTTTTGCAACCTCATTTTGTTGTGGGGTGTACCTACAAGTAAACTGTTGCTTTATCCCATGAGATCTCGAGAAGCCACTAAATTCATTAGAGAGGTACTCTCCCCCTCTATATGATCTCAAGCACTTAACTTTCAAGCCTATTTCTGTTTCAACAACCACCTTGAAATATTTGAAGTGCTCAAATGCATCACTCTTTTTCTTCATGAAATATACCCATAGCTTCCTTGAACAATCATCAATAAATGTGACAAAGAATTTTCGCCACCAAGAGATACATTTTATATAGGCCCCCAAACATATGTATGCATAACATCAAGTATATTTCTACTCACACCTCTGTCATGCGAAAAGGGTTGTCTTGCATGCTTACCAAACTGGTATACTTCATACGCTTTATGAAATTCTGCAACTCTAAAAATAGACAACCATGTAACCAATCATTTGAACTGCATTAATTTTAGCCTTTGCACATTTGCATATCCAATATGTTTATGTAATATTTCAATGTCTATGATGATCACTCATTTTCCTTTAGCATACATAGCAGCATTCATTGCAAGAATTCCAGTATCTAAAGTGAACATGCGACCAACTCTACTTCCTTTTGTGTGACCAACCTGCACTTATATCATTAAAGTCTTCTACAAAATAATCTTTTGCATTAAATCTAATCTACAACTCTTGCTCTATCATTTTCCAATAGACACTAAATTCTTTGTGATTGATGGCATATGTAATACATTTGACAGACTCTTTGTCTAGCCATCATGCAAGGATAAGGGAACCTTTCCAGTGTGTAAAATTGGGTGGCATGAATCATCACTCGTCTACACATAACTTGGATTTGTAAGTCATGCATCTCTCCAAACCATTCAACATGATTGGTCATATGATTAGATGCACCTAAATCGATATACCATATATCATTATATATCACTTTTTTTGTAACAACATTTATTATATATTGCATAATAAATATATGCTCATTTTTGTATTAATTCTATCGTGAAGACGATGCGTAGTTTCCTTGCTGTAATTTATCACTCCGGATATCATCCTTCTTAGCATAAAATGGGCTGCAATATGACCCGTTTTACCACAATAATGGCAAACTGTAGTAGCAGAATTTCTAGAACCTTTGTTCTACCATCCACCTCTTCCTCTAGAGCTCCCCCTACCTCTAAAGTTTTCATGGCCTTTTGAAAACTGCATTTCACTAAATTGTATATTAAACCTATTTAGCTGGTTATCACCAACATGTCTCATACCACAACCTCTCAAAGAGGATCTGCCACGTTCTCTTCTCCTGAACTTGACTAAAATGCTTGGACATGTCTACCATTTCTTTTAGATGAGTTGCCCTGCATATTTATCTCTTCGGTAATCATGAGAGAGACCGACTCATTAAAATTTGGAAATGGCTTTCATACATATACAGAAGTGACAAATAATTTTCAAGCCTTCTCATTATTAAGGCCACCCAATTCGGGCTGACATCACTTTGAATTCCTAGTGATGTCATTTGGGCTGACAAATGCTCCTACTACCTTCAACACGTTAATGCAGGATATCTTTAGGCCCTACCTTGATGACTTTGTACTCGTCTTCTTTGACAATATCCTAGTCTACTCTAAACAAAAAAAAGATCATGAGGCCTAGCTTCGCATTGTTCTTGAAACAATGAGAGCACACAAGCTTTATGCCAAGAAGAAGAAGTGCGCCTTTTTCAAGCGACAGATTGAATATTTGGGATTCATTGTATCAGCCCAAGGGATTTCAATAGATCCAAATGAAACCAAATCATCATCATCAAGCATTGCATCAATCATTGCTAAATTATCTACAATGCTCCTCACCTTCAAAATGTACTCATTAAGAGACATTTTCTATTTCTTCAAGGTATTCAACTCTTTCTTGAGTTCAATCTTTCATGCCTGATATGTCCCAGCATAGTATTATCAATGACTACATATAACCAATACATCATCTTTTTGTCTTTTGCATTCCATTATTTCCATGCCTTTAATTCATTTGCAGTTGCAAGGATACTCAGCTCTAGCTCATTTTCTTCACCTGAAACAAACTCATAAAGGCCCTTTCTCTAGTGAGAAAGTTCGTTAAATAAAACTTCCATGGAAGAATAGTTGTTCTTAGCTAGCTTCTCAATTATAGGATTTCCTTTGTTCTCTTCCATTATCACAAAAAAGATATAGAACAACAAGCAAGTCTTCTTCAATCTTCCATAACAAGTGCACAATAATATACCAAGCAAACTTTTTAACTGATTACTCAATAGTACATGTAATCTACAACCTGTTTGTAGATAAACTTATGTTTGCTTTCTAGCAAACACCTCAAAACTTATGTTTTCTTCCTAGCAAACACCTCAAAATTTTACAAATTCAAAATATGCAACCTATGCATCCACTTTCGGTCAATATAGTTGAACTCACAGTATATCCTAAAATTGTTATCCTTAACCTTACGGCTTAAAAACAAGGCTCGAAACGGTCTTAGATGTCCAAAAAAGCAATGGAAAATGCCTAAAAGGCTTATCTACAGAATATACAATTCTCTGCTCACACACCAAATCTCACAGCAATCTGAGATTTTCACTCAGTCTTACTTCCAATGCCTCCATAGGCATTATCCAAGAGAAAGAGTGAAGAATGGGAGAGCTCCTTACCCATTGCTTGCTTGTTCGAATCCTTGCTTCTTATCCTTCACTTCAGCCTTCAAAGCCAACCTCTCTCAGTGGCGCTACTTTGATACCATGTCAAGAATTGCATGGTGGGGGGACTTGCTTGAGCTACTATGCCAAACATACACCATACACTTAAGAGAAAGCTCACTCAATAGCACAACAAGAGAGATGGAGGCCAAATGTTTTATTGCTAGTTTTTTTCTTCTCCTTTCACACAATACAATGTACACAAAGTGGAGATAAGATACAATATAAAGGAAAGTAGGCTACTAAGTCAAACAGTGTATAACTGACTATACTAATTGACTGGCGCTATAACTATGCCAATTGTAGGTAGGTGCAATAAACTAAATATAATAAGTGAGAAATCACTGGCTATGTGAGGATCATAATAACCACCAATATGGTAAGTGTAGACATGCAGATCCATCTAGCGAGGGGTCCATTATCAATGTCCACACTTGTTGAGCTTGCCATCTCAACATTGGCTAGGGGGGTCTCAGGGTGGCTAGCAACCCCTCTAATGAAGGTTTGGCTAACGATAGATAGAGTATTCCTTGGTTAACTAGGAAAGGTTCATAATATGGTCGAATAGGTCGACCAAACTACCTTCCTAGTCTATACAAGGAAGGCTTGCCCAAAGCCATCATTAGTCTATCTTTCACCCATTTCTTTCTAGATAGCCTTAAGCTCTTTATTTATCATCTATCTAGATCACCATCTAAGCTTGCAGTGGAAGTGCACGAGTGGATAAAGCTATCTTTGTATCAGTTTGTTTGGAATTAAACAAGCTTTTGTTCTTCTCATACTTGCTATATGTTTTGTACTCCTTGCTCAGGTTCTATCCTCTGCATCATATAATTTTTAACAAAGGCAAGCCGTAGATTGGAATCGGACCATAAATAATACTCCTAAATTTATACTAGAATGATGTAGAAAGGGACATACTTCATTTATCTAATCACTTCTTGGGTGAAGGTTATCTTCCTCAAGATAAAAAGAATGGTATATCAAGGTGTCCTTAAAGCATTTTATTTTCAAAACCAATTACCGCAATAGCAAATTAAAATCTTAGCAAGGAAGTTGCCCACCAAGTCTTAATAGCCCTTCTTCTCCATACCAAGGTGCAGTCCAAAGGAATGTACTTTTTAAAGGATGTTTAATGAGAAGAAGCCTCTTTGGTCCAAGTGAAACCGGCCTTCCTCCGTGGATAGGGTGGTAAATCCCTAATTACAACTTAATTACAGTAGCAAACAATAAATGGAAATCTGAAAATACAAATTCACCTACTAATCTTGGACAATGCGCACCCAATTGGCCCCAAAATTGGCGCCCCTTTTGGTATTTCTTTAGCTTTATTAAAGAAAAAGTTGATTTACAATGGGATTCTCCCAATCCCTTTCAGTATTTCAACTCCCCTTGCTGTCCAAAGTGACCAGCAAGTCTTCAATCTATTTTGCCCCTTGATTGGGACACTCAATTGGCCTTTACCCACTTCATAGACGATGGAAATGCCCCAAATTCAATGGCTGGCTAGTCCTCCACGTGAATTCAGCTAAAATTCACCTTCAGTGCCTTGTTGAATCCAAGTCTTGGAGCTTCCAATTTCTGGCATGCTTCCCAAGGTTGCTGCTAAACCCTAATTTCTAGTATCTTCGGTGCAAGACTGTGAAATGGTTGGGAGATGAGAGGGAAAGCTGTAGAGAGAGAAAATTCAAAGTTTTATCGCGAAGAATGACTGAAAATCAATCAAATGGAACTGTTGTCCTGCCACAACAGCATGTAGATGTAAAGAAATGAAGAAAATCGGTCATTTACTATTGATGCCCTGCCTCAGCAGTCTGTGGATGATGTCTCCTGCTGTTGATTGGTCTTCTTTTTCCCCTAGCTGCCTCAGAAGGTCCTTCAATGGCTGCAAATCATACTAGAAACCTCTCTTCCCTTTCTTTTCCACGCTAAATTTATAAAAATGCCTATCTCCAGCCTCTAAATTGGTGGAAGTACGACTTTTCATGCTATGGTTGGACAAGGACCGCATACGAGAATGTATGGCACAAATCCCTATGGTATGCAGCAACTAATGCATGGATCGTGAGACCTTGTATTCGAGTATGGCTGGAAATATGCAAAACCCCGTGTATGGCAACATTGGCTTGATGCCTAGGGCACAAAGTAGTATGTTTAGTACTGCATCTGCACCCGCGAATGCTTATGGGGCTCAAGGAATGAATGTTGGTCATGCAAATGCTCCATTTGGTGTTGGTTTTGATGTAAGTTCAGCAAATGCACCCTTTTTACAACATCCAGTGTATGACAACTTGACACCCAAAGGGGCAACAAAAGACTATGATGAGGGTGGAAAATGAGTGAAGTTTGAGTCCTTCAGCAATGTACAAGATATGCTGAAAGCTTTGACTTTCGTTTAGTAGTTTGATGCAACCTATTCAGGGGGAAACTTCACGGAGTCCTCAAATATTCGAAAGATAGCCACTTTCTTGAAAGGGAATGCATTACAGTGGTGGTCCACTCTTTTGATGCAAGGTAGAGCACAATCAATGTGGGTACAATTCAAGCAAATGTTTGCATCAAATTGGTTGACAAGTACCTTTGAGGTGGACATCATGAAAGCTTGGAATAAGCTGGATGCTAAGGAATGTAAGAATTTGGAGCAATATAATAAGAAGTTTTGGGATGCATTGCTGCTTATTACTTATTATCGCCCTGTACCCCTTCATGAGCAAGTGGAAAAATATGTATGTGGGCTGCCCAAAGGAATCAGGGGTTTTTGCATTAAATCCATCGTGTCTAGCATGTCTTAGCTTATAGAGACTGCTACTACAGCCGATGCTTTGTTGCGTGGGAAGGATTTAGGCTTCTTAGAGAGTGGGGAGAAGCTGAATAAAAAGTTGTTTAAGGTTGAGAAAAGGGAAAATTTTGAAAATCAGCCTAAAAAGAGGCCAAAACAACAAAGAAAGGGCTCGAAAACATTGGCACAACGTATGGAATTGATGGCTGCAAATAAATGTTTTATTTGTGAACAAGAGGATCACATTGCAAGGGATTGTCCCAATAGGCAGCAAGCTAGAAAATCAAAAAATCAGGGAGATCCTAACCCAAAACATTAGTGGGATTGGTGCTCTATGTTGTTAGTAATCATCCCAATAATGATGCTACTAAGTTGTGTAGAGCATGGGGCAAAATTAGGGATCAGCATGCATTGATTTTCTTTAATAGTCATGCACGAGACAACTTCATCTCTGTTGACATGGCCACCCATCTAGGCATTAGAGAGGATGAGATGGGACCCATGGGGGAAGTTGGAATGGCATGTAAAGGCCATGTAGAGCCTGTCACGCCGTTCATTGGAAAGCTTTGGTCGCACATACAAGGATATGTGGACAATGAAGAGTTCTTCATTGCTCCACTTGAGGGTTGTGATGGATTGCTTGGTATGCCATGCTGTCACCATATGCATGCAATGATTGATTCTCGTGCAAAAAAGATCACTATTTAGCATAAGGGAAAGGTACTCACACTTGATGTAAAGTTGAAAGGTGAATCTATCCCTGTTGTATATGTAGCTGCCATTCCTAAAGTAATGAAAAATCATCTTTCAGTGTACTTGGTTTTTACTAAGAATAAAGATAATAGTGAGAATGTTGGGAATATGTCTAAGTTAGAGAAGGATCACATGTCATTTCTAAAAATGTATGATGATTGCTTCTCTCAGTCACTTCCAGGGTAGCTACCACCTGAAAGGCTAGAAGATCATGGCATAGATCTAATCCCTGGAAGTAGCCCACCTAATAAGCCACCCTATAGAGTTAATGCAGCCCAACAGGAGGAGATTATGACTCAGGTAAATGAGCTGTTAGAAAAAGGGTTGATTCAGCCCAGCTCATCTCCTTTTTGTTCTCCAGTGCTTTTGGTGCAGAAAAAGGATGGTTAATGGTGTATTTGCATTGATTATCGTGCTCTAAACAAGATTGCAATAAAGAATCGCTTTTCGATTCTTCGAATCGATGATGTTATGGATAGATTGCAAGGGGCAGCCATATTTAGTTGTATACATTTGAAAAGTGGGTATCATCAAATACGATGGCCAAAGGCATGAACACTTTGTGCTAAGAGATGGATTTTTGATGATGCATGGATGACTATGTGTCACAAAGCAGTTAAGGCCTCGAGTTATTACTGAAATTCATGTTCCTCCGTATGTAGGACACAGAGATATTGATGCCATGGTCAAGGCAGTGGAACATTTCTTTTATTGGCCAGCTTTGAGGCATGATGGAGAACATTTTGTTAAGACATGCATCATATGCTAGAAGATAAAGCATGATAGGCAAAAGATGCTGGGTTTATTGCAGTCCTTGCCTATTCCAAATAGGCCTTGGCAGAGCATTGCAATGGACTTTATTTTTGAGCTTCCTAAGACACCTACAGGGAATGATGGGATATGGACTATCATTTGCAGGTTTAGCAAACAAGCCCATTTCATTCTGATCAGGAAGAAAATAAAGGCTGATCATATGGCATGATTGTTTTTGTAGCACATATTTAAGTATCATGGTATGCTAGAGTCAATCATTAGTGATCAAGACCCGAGATGACCAGTTTATTTTGGAAGGGCTTGTTTGAGAATATGGGTACCATGCTAAAATTCTCATCATCCTTCCATCCACATACAGATGGTCAATCTAAGGAAGCAAATTCCACAGTGTTAGATCTTTTGAGGTGCTATGTTTCAGACCACAAGACACAGTGGGAGCAGTATTTTCCCTTGGTTGAGTTTGCTTGGAACAACATAGTGCATAGTTCTACGTGCAAAGCTCCATTTGAGGTGGTTGAGGGTGGCAAGAAAATACCACCTATTCTCCAAACTAAGGATAAGATCTTTGATGCTGATCATTATGTGGAAAACTTGGATGTAGCCTATGCAAATATCAAATATGCACTTCAGAGATTGCAAGAAAAGAAAAAGAGGGCAGCTGATCGACACAGACATGCTTTGCAGTTTGCAGAGGGTGATTATGTATTGCTGTGCTTTGAAAAGGAAAGGCTAAAAAAGATGAAAGTAAGAGAAAGATTGTATCCGAATTTGAGTATGAGATACTATGGGCCCTTCCAGGTGTTGGAGAAGATCAGTGATGTGGCATATCAACTGAAATTACCTCCACATTGGCGGATACATAATGCCTTTCATGTTAGTTTGTTGAGGCCTTTTCATGGTGATGTGCCAGAGGATATGTCTGTTGAAATTTAGCCTGAGGTTGAGAAGCTAGATGAGATTTTGGCACCTGAGCAAATTTTGGCACATAAGGAAAGAAAGGTCAAAGGTAAAGTTTCTAGGAGATACTTGGTGCAATTTCAGAATTATTCACCAATGGATGCCAAATGGTTGAAAGAGGATGACTTGGCAGACCATCCTCAGTTGTTGTAGCTTTACCTAGATGCCTTTCAGTTAGAGCCCGGGCTCCGTCAAGTTCAACAAAGCAAGGATCCATAGTATTGCTTGATGCTCAAGGGGGAGATAGCACTTCCCCTTCTCCAATTATGGACAGCTCTCGTATGTAGTGGATCTGGGATGTATTCAACATGCATCCAAGGTACTGCACTGACAGTATGTTTGCCATGAGATCACTACTTAGTGTACTAGTCACTGTGAGATGTATGTAGATGAGTATGAGTTTCACCCGAGCAATGGAACTATACTTTTGCATCAGCTTATGATCAATTTAGCATGAATTTTTCCTCAATTTTGAGACAAAATTTATGATCAGTTTTAGCTTAGTTTTTTATCAGCTTTGAGAACCGTTTATGGTCACTTTTTGAATTAATTGTGCATCAGTTTTTGCAATGAGTTTGTGATCAGTTTGGGGTCACATTTGGAGTAGTTTGTGATCAATTCTCAGATCAACAAGTGATCATTTTATGATCAAATTATGCTCAATTTTCAATGGTTTACATCTAGTTCCATGGACAACATCATATGTTATGATGACATTGATGTTTTATCCATGGTTTATGCTTGGTTATGCTATACTATGGTTTGGTTTTGCCAGATGAGTTGAGCTCATGAGAAATAAACATATCACATGATAATCTGGAAAAAAATTTCAGATTCTTTGTGAGTCTCATGTTATGTTATGTTGGATGGTAAGGCATATAGAATGGTTGAACAACAGTGCGCAATGTTGTGTTGACTATGATGCCCTATGGAAATTCCAATGTAGTACTTTGCTTTTGATGCATTTGGCAGTGCAATCGAGGACAATTGCAAGGATTTCAAGGGGGAGGGTTGTCATGAGGACATGTATTTTCGAAACCTCACTTAACATGTGGATTAATTTTTATTCACATGATTAAGTAAATGATGTCCATGTGAGGTGCAATTGGGGTTAAAGTAAATTTATGAGCCCATGACCCAGAGAAATCACGGGATGTCAAAGGCAAAAGTTACTATAAGTTATGCCGCATAGGTATTTGGTGGTATCTGGTGCCAATTATTAGCCTAGGTCATCTTTGTCAATTGATGACACTAGAGAAGTGGCGTTTAATGGTACCTAATGCCAATCTGATGGTCAAAGATGTGTAAAGACACTTGGGAATAGAAGTTGCCTAACCAAATTAATTATTGGCCAATCAGATTGGCGTTAGGTACCATTAAACGCCACTTCTCTAATGCCAGCTATTGACACTTATGGCCAAATGGATGACCTAGGCCAATAACTGGCACCAGATACCACCAAGTACCTATGCGGCATAACTTATAGCAACTTTTTCCTTTGACATCCCGTGATTTCTTTGGGTCTCGAGCTCGTAAATTCACTTTAACCCCAATTGCACCTCACATGTGCATCATTTGCTTAATCATGTGATTAAAAATTAATCCACATGTTAAGTGAGGTTTCAAAAATACATGTTCTCATGACACCAAGCTCCATAAAATTATAGCTCCTATTGGATTAGCAAATGGTTTAGTGTTAGGCAGGCCTTCCTCTCGATTGATCAAGGCAAGTTTGATTATGAACAAGTGAAATTTAGTATATGATCGGAGCTTTTATTTTAAGAGTTATAGAGTACTAGAAATGAAGCACTCTTTAGATACTCGAACCATTGCACCTTATTGGTCTCGCTTCATCATTGTTTGATGTATTCGATAGCTTTTATGAGGTCTCTTAAGGTAGTACCTTCAAGTCTCCTATTAAAATGCCCATGAGAGTAGTGTAAGTGTCTATTAGTTATAAGTGCATGTGCTCATTAGAGTTGTGAATATATACTAGTGGATATTTCATTTGGAAATTGCACACTTTGTTTGTTAATATAATACTGATGCTTTGCATTTAAAAATAACAATATTGTAGCTAGCCTTGGAAAAGATACTTGATAGGGTTTAGTAGAATTTCTTTTTTCTTAGGTTTATCTAGTTTTGGTTTTGGACCCAATATTTTCAATATTATGCATGCTTGTTGGGGGTAAAGGCGCCTCTGCCTAGTCACCCGTGTATTACTACATAGACAATCACCGCCACTACACATTGCAGGTGGCGGGGGCCTATCACCGTCACTTTATTCTTTATTCTTTTAGTGACACTTTGAATAAAGGAAGGCCCAGTCACACATTGTGACTATTGGAGTTCCCAATTCTAGTCTCTCCCTTTCTTGCTCTTGCTCTCCCGCCATAGCTCTCAAGTCCAAACTTCGATCCGTCGCTCCCTTTCAACTGGTATCAGAGCTTTGCTTTCCGAATCTTGAGCTTGGTTCGTGGCATTCTCAGCATCCCATCGACTCCCTACTTGCATTGGGTCTCCTTCCCAGCAGCCATATCCGACTCCTTCGAGCTCCCATCACTCCCCGGCTTCCGAGCACCTTCTCGGCATTGTTGGGCACCTTTAGGGCATTATATCATAGGTATTTGATCATTTTCTTCAAGGCTTACTTCAGTTCTCAGGTCTCACATGCTGTAAACAAGTTGTGGGCAACCATAGCTCACACCTCTTGGAGCTTTCTTCACCTGGATCTTGCTTCCAGCCTATCAAGGCTTGCTGAGGCTTGGTGTAGGCCCTCTTTGGCCCTCATTTGTGCCCCCTTTGGGCCCCATTGTTGACACATGGGACAGCAGACCCCCCCAACCAGCTCACGTTTTTTTTTTCTGCCTGTTTCAAAATCTGGCCCAAAAATCACTCTTTTTGTCATATCTCGAGCATTCGGAACCCGATTCAGGCAAGGTAAGAGTCTAAATTGGGGTTTTGGCACGCTCCAGATGCAATAGTGATGTCAAATTTGCCAAATTCTGATGATAGAATCTTTTGCAATAGATTTCAGGTCTGAGAGAGCATGTATTTGTATGCCTATGGTACTACATAACTGGTTTGATGCCTATTGCATCCCGATTGATTGGGGGATTGAAGCTACATGTAATGCTATGATTTTGGCCTGATTTTGGGGCTGAAAATACACAGTTTATAACGCTAAATGCATGCTGAATACTCTTGGGCTGAAGCTATCTTTCATGCATTGGCATATGCCTATTGGTTCCGGATGTATCTCTTGGGTTATGCTATGATGTATTGATCATCGAGGGACGACTTTGAGCTTGTCATTGAATCCGGATGTTTTTGGAAGCTTGAGCTTATTTCAGCCCGCACTTATTGACATTGGTATATGCTTTGACAGTGATGCTTCTTGGGTTTATGCATACCCATTGCCTACGGCTTGATGCTCATGTCACGGTTGATTACCCTATGCATACGTTGAGCTTGAGTGCTCATTGAAGCTCCACCTTGGATGCATTTTGGATTATCAGAAGTAGTCTTGGATGTTACTTGGCTTGTCAGAGTTTGGATTGGGATGTATTTGATGTCTTACATGCTTACGGATGCTACATAGGGATGCTCTACCGCCTACATGTTCAAGATGTACTATTGATGTATTGTCTTGGACTTATGTCATTGGCATTGTGTCTTGCCTTGGCTTGAGATCTTGAGCTCGTACATACGACTTTTGTGCCAGTGGGAGCATTCTTGAATGCTTATCAGACATTGAGCAGATGGTACTTTTATGCATTGAGCCGTTACATGCTATTGAGTAGTTACAAACACTTGAGACTTTGGGACTTCTTACCTTTTGGGATGATACATCATATGTCTTGGTTTACTATATGCTTATGAGCTAAGTCTCAGTTTTGGATCCGTATCTTTGAGAACTGACACCTACTTGTGTCAAGTTTTGGTAGTGGCAGAAACACTTTTCCCCATTGACTGGGGGTGTGCCTACTCACTAGCAAATGTTTGTATGACATACTTGGGTGTTGGATTCATGCTTATCGACCGTCATATGCTTATGCTATGCCCGCATGATACCAGCTTTGGTCTTGGCAATATTTGATTGCCTTGGGATCCGATTTTGGCACTGTTAGCTCTCTTTACTGAAATCTAAAATTTATTACAGCAAGCATATATGTATGGATGACATGGATTCTTCATGCTGAAATACTCTAAAATGATGTACTTTCACAAGTACTTGGTGGGCAACAGCTTTGGTTCCACTTTCCTTGCCATTTTCCCTCGATTTTGGTGATTTTTTTTTGTCATTTTCTGCAGTAACAGCAAGCAGTTTTGAACTGTCTACAGTCTTCCAGCCTGCATTATGGCGAGTTCGTCCACTGATCATGTTATTTTCAACATCATTAAGCTTGATGGTACGAATTACTCTTATTGGAAGAGCCAGATTTGGCAGGCATTGATGTAGAAATCATAGATCAAACCTTTGAGATTAAGCGGGCATCCGCCTGCAACTATGCCAGATGAGAAATGGCTTGAGCTCGATGAGTTATGCAAGTCCACCATTGTATTGTCTCTCACAGAACAGGTTCACTACAATGTATTTGAGGAAGAACAGAGTGCATGGTAGTTGTGGGATAAAATCGAGAATCTCTATGACAAGAAAAGTCCAGTGAGTCAAATGTATTGGCTGAAGCAGCTTATGGATCTGCTCATGAAGGAGAATGTGACTATGTCTGCTCACTTGAGCCAATTCCATGCTATACTCAAGAACTTGACTTCGCAGGACATCACTTTTGCAAAGGATGTCACTCCTCTTTTCTTGCTTGGTACTCTTAATGAGTCATGGGATGTATTCCGCACTATACTGCATTATGTGCCTCTACTGCTACCTTGAAATTATCTGATGTTGAGAGTGCTCTTTTTCAGGAAGAGGTTAACCGTAAGAATTTGGATGCCTCTCGTGTGTCTCATGCTATGACAGTTAGAGGCAGAAATGATGGATATGGAAAGCATAGCAGTGGTAGTGGCCGTGGACGGGATTCTCAGCAATCTCGGTCCAAGTCTCATGGGAAGTCACGTAGCAAATCCCGTGGCAGGAATGCAGATGTTACTTGTCACCATTGTGGAAAAAAGGGCCATATTAGGCTACAATGCCATGAATTGCGCAATGAAAGGCTCAAAGATAAGGGGAAAGACAAAGTGCAGGATAAGTCTTCTGATCGCAGCATAGTACCTGCAAAGTCTAATGTTAAAATTGAAGAGATCAATGTTATGCAACCTGAGGATGTTGATGATGATGATTATATCCTTGCAGCTTCTTCTAGTGCTTCACAGATGATAGAGATACACTCTATGTATGCATAGTGTTGGCTCTTGGACTCAGGTGCATCCTTTCATGTGACACCTTGCCGAGAGTGGTTTCATTCATACCATACTGTTTCGGGTACTGTGCGCTTGGGTGATGACAGCTCTCTTGATATTGTGGGCATTGGTGATGTTAGGCTGCAGTTTCCTTCTGGCAGCAGTTTTGTTATGCAGGATGTACATCATGTACCTGCTTTGACAAGCAGTCTCATGTCAACTGGACAACTTGATGACGCAGGTTATCATGTATCTTTCTTTATTCTTTTAGTGACAGTTTGAATAAAGGAAGGCCCGGTCACACATTCTGACTGTTGGAGTTCCCATTTCTAGTCTCTCCCTTTCTTGCTCTTGCTCTCCCGCCATAGCTCTGGAGTCCAACCTTCGATCCGTCGCTCCCTTTCAATGCCCTTTCTCATGAGGCAAAAGCTTATTCATGTGTCACTAGTAAGTCTTTTTTATGGAACCACTCCACAAAGGTTTACTTGTTAGATAGTTCTATGCTCTCAATTCACTCCTGTTTGCTTTAGCCCCACGTCCTCTCTTCTATTTTTTGCAAAGTGCAACTTAGCATAATAATAGTAAGGGGCTAGATATTAACAAAAAATTTTAGGGAAAGCCTTTATAAGTGATACTTGCTCGTTGCTTCATGCCATGAGATGAGGACAATTTGCAAGTAGCTATGTGAATTTTGGAATTATTTTCCTTAGAATATTGGCAACATCAAATATTTTAAGATGCTAGCTTTCTTAGTCCACTCTTTTGTTATTGCCACATGTTATTTCCTATGTTCTTTGAAATGCAAAGTGTAACATTAAATATGTAGGATGGATGTTGATAGCGAATAATTTAATATCAAAACACCATTTGGACTTTTCCACTTTTGGACTTTACATTGCTATTATTTTTTTGTAATTTCGGATTAGGTTAACAAGATGTAGCAAATCTAAAGAGCATGGATATTAGTTTCCACACAAGTGTTTGCAAATCAAGGTAATCACACCAATTGGATGTACTAGTGCCATTAGTTTAGGATGTAGGTGCTTATGATTTGAAATAGTATGGGTAACTCATTAATTACAAGCAAGGTTCTAGGGGTGAATTAGGTTAACAAGTTGTAACAAATATAAAGAGTGTGGATCTTAGTTACCATGCAAGTGTTTGAAATCACTTGTCCAATCAAGGCAATCACATTGATTGGATGTGCTAGTACCATTAGTTCAGGATGAAGGTGCTTATGATTTGAAAGAGCATGGCTACCTCATTGACTACTACCAAGGTTCTAAGGGTTCATTATTTATGTTGCATTTAGCATCATCAAGGGCACACTCTCCATTTCACTCTTTTATTTCTAGTTTGATTTTGCAGCAACATAATGAATAAGAGCTCATACTATTGGCCTTTTAGCACTCAACTTAGCATTAGCTCATCTTAATTCATATTTGCATATGAATTACAAGTATGGAGAGGCTATAGTATGCACCCAATCTCATTCTTCTTGTGGACAAGGTGTGTACTTGTTCACATAGCTAGTTGTGGATGCTAGGTCTTTGTGTGCCAACAACATATTTGATATAACATCTAGATCTATACAGGAGGTTTTTCAAGTTTCTAGCCTTACTTGCATCACTACTACTGTCCTATTGAAAAAGAGCACTACACTATCACCCCATTCTCGAATGAGTTGCATTCTACATCCACGATCTTCCTAGGAAAAGATAGTAATCAACACTATTGATTACCAGGGGGTAATTGAGAATCATACTCATATACTTACCAATAATTTTTTTCACTAGGTTCTTCTAATTGTCCTAGACTTGAAGACATTGTGAATTATTCAAGAAGGATTATAGTCCATTCGTAAATCTTATCAAGGTTGAACTAGCAACTATAACAACCTAGAGGATAAGGCATCATGGAGTAGTACAATTGAGGGGAATTGATCCAAATACCTCTTGTAACTCACATACCCACCCCTACCAGTTGAGCTGCCTCTTGTTAACAACATTATAATTTTTTGTCAATGGACTGCATGGAATAGTAGCCCTACCCAAATGAACTCATTTTTTTTCTCACTATCCTATTTTTGGGTAAAACCATAATTTAATAAATTATCATATAAGGTGGAAGATTTTTGAGTCGATGATAGTCTAACAAATATTAGAAGCAATGAGAAAATAGTACTAAACACACTCAATTCAAAAAGTATGCATATTACCAAACTAGAGCTATAACACAAATTGGATTAAAATATGGTTAATAAATTATTAAACACAAAAGATATGAGGGCAAGGAAAGTGTAAGTTTGACTTTCCATAGTTATATTTCAACCAAATAGTTTCACATAAACAAAATAGCATGGAAATATGTCTACTAAATGGCCAAATTCACTTGCCAACTCATATACAAGAAAGTTGACCCATAATCACATAGATAATCTATCGAGTAAAACATAGGTGGCTAAAAGTAAATATGACACAATCTCAATTTTACTACAAAGCTTGGCCCATAATTGCATAGATAATGCATCAAGTAGAACTTAGGCAACTAACAGTAAATGTAACACAATCTCTATTTTAGTTGAGATCTTGAGTAATAGATCCTTGAGGAATCTTTCATATCAAACAAACGATGTTGATGAAAATTTGATAAGGAATAGTCATGCCAATTCTACTAAAACTTTGCTTTCAAATACAATATGTAAAATTATAAAATGCTTCAACTAGAAGACATTTCTACAATCTATATAGCTCTATGTAAGGGTAATCAACACATCGGCATCTTCACTAATATACATGTCAAACAACTTCCTCTCACTACTTTATTTTTTGGCCAAGAAAGGGGAAGGGGGAGCAAGGGTGGGGGTTGGGGGATGCTATGAAGCTCAATATTCAGAAAATCTCTACATAGGAGATTTTACATGGATTCACAAAATTCTTTTTGGTAGATGGGCACACAATTAAAGCTAAACATGTCTAAGTAAAGTTACTTTTGATAAAATTAGAAGCTATATGTTAGCTTTACAAATTTAAATAGGTAAGAACATTCCTTGACCAAAGTCCATTTTAGATTTTACTCCTTAATATTCTTCCAATAGCTTGTATTTAAACTTTGAAAGATTTCCAGTAACTTTCAATATTGAAAAATGTGCAGTTAAAAGCATTATAAGTTAAATAAAACTATTCTACAGAGAGATCATGAAGATACTAGAAACAATTCTTCCAATAGAAGCTCAAGTGTATTATGAAGTTCAAAGGCATATATAACACCATATACTAGATCCTTATGAAGCAATATCTTCTTACAATTCCTACATTAGATTTTAAAATTGATCACCTAAATTCAAAAGAAAGAAATTAACATGTAAGCACCATATTTTTGTGTTCTCAAGACTACTTGACAAATTATGATTCACAAAGAGTTATGCTCACATTATTATCTCTACCATTGACACTTTTCACCTGGAATTATATTCTTAGATACAACTCCACTTTCTCAAAAGAGTATCACTCAAAGAACCAAACATACTTGACACACTCAACGAATAATAGGTCATCTTATGTAGAACAAGTGTGCATAAAGATATCACAAATTAAATTGTGCCTACCTCTAAAGATAGCCAATATCATGGACAAATTATATCGCCTATTTTTTGAAGATAAAAGAGTACACTTGTAATATTAGAAAATAGTGCCATTGAAAGATAAAACTATAAGCCATTCACAATACAATCCAAACCATTTATCCAAAATGACAATGATGACTTCAAGCAAGTAAGAAAAATAAACCACCTATAATGTCTCTTATTATATTGTGTTTTATTTGCAAAAATGTACTTTCAATACACTTCCCATTCTTTACAAGAAGGTGTGAGCCAAAAGAAACTTCCTAGAATACAAGGTCCATTGCGTCATCATGGTCATGATATTTCACTTTCTTATGAAAAAAAAAAAGGCATGACCTTTGGTATGGCTTGGAAATTGTGGGTTGGACCACGTGCTTTCCTACCCTAACTTTTGCCTTCCCAATCTTCTTGATACAATGTGGAGGCTTGCTACACATACTATACATTTGCATTCTCAATTAATCTTATGTTATTTATTGCATGCATTAGACCTACAAATGTGCATATCATAGGACAACCCATTAATGGAAGCACATGTGTGTGCATGTGCATGCAAAGTATAGGAACCACAATCCACAATATATATGGTGAATAGCATCAATAATTAAATTGATCAAATCAACTATGTTCTTACATTGGTTTGAAGTGTAAAATATAATACAATTCGAGGGAGAGGTAGCTTATGAGAGGACCATAATCCATTATAAGTATTCATGCAAATAGTGTCATTTGTAACAGGAACTAAATCCACAATGCCCTTTGCGCTCATTTGATGTGTAAAATGTAGTGCAATAAGAGCAATTGAAGGAGATGAATACAAGTTCATACACCATTTAAGTCACGCTACAGTCACTATATCAATGGACCCTCTTTTGAAATTTTTGTGCATTAGTTATTTTTTTAACAAATGCTCATCATTTCTATTTAAATTACAATCCTCCCATTTGCATGTGAAAGACCATCAAACTCTTTGACATCAACTCCATTTACCATGTGCTTTGTGAAAGCTATGCTTATAAGGCATCTCATCAATCCTACAAGAATGACAAACATGACTACTTGCATGAGTTAACCAATATACATGGATTATGCCATACCTAATATAACATTGTGGTTGCATCAAAATGTAAGTCTACTCTTAGTACCAAAAATCCCAAATTTGGCTGCAAAATGGATCACATTACTCATTTCAGTTCACATGGCCTAAAAATGGAATCCAAGTTCATTTTAACTCACATGGCATCATCAAGAAGAAGAATATAATGATGATGATAATGATGACAACAATGAAGATGATGAGGAGGAGGAAGAGGAAAAATGACAAAAAAGAAGAAGATTGAGGAGGAGGAGTGTTGGGTATCTCACACGCCTTACTTACGCCTACGCTCATATGGGAGTGTGCGGGTGATCACTAGGACACTGGGGCACTTTTTACTCTCGGTAGGAGAGGTTTTTTTCCCCCAGATTATGTGTACTATTTTGTATGTGCTTGTGGTGCACACTTACGGGCACTTACTGTGTTCGGGTGTGAACAGCCCCTTATAACCCTAAGGTATAAGGGTTATCGTTTGTACTTTCAGCTAACTCTCAATTCAGTACTATTGCATTGGGTATCGTGCTCAACTCTGTCTCTCACTCTCACACTGTCTACTGCACTTCAGCTGCACCTCAATCCTCTCCCATCTGACATTTGGTATCAGAGCTGGTCAGCAGCTCTGTTCGGTTCCCGAGGACTTGCGTCAGCACTGACAGCTCGTCGGTACCTGTCTGGTACAGCTCATCGGTACCTGTCTGGTACAGCTCGTCAGTACCTGTCTGGTACAGCACGTGCAGCCTGTACCTTCACCTGCAGCCCCGCCAACTCCGCCAGCTGCGCGCCACCTACAGAGGTCGCTGCCACCTGTGCGCAGCTCCGTCTGACACACCACCTGACAAGTGCGCCCGCCACCTGCTCCGCCTGACGCCGCCTCTGTCGCCTGCTGCGCCCTTGGACCTGCACGCCTGTACCTACACGCCACCTGTGCAGGGCCGTCGCCTCTGCACTCTGCTTCCGGCAGGCGCCAGCTCAGCCAGCGCCACCTCCCGTGGAGTCCGCCATTTGTGCAGTACCCTAAGGCGCCGCCGCCTCTGACGCGCCACCTCGAGATTTGTGCTAGTCTCGGGATCCATGCCCGTCTTCGACCTGCAGAGGTAACATTTCTGCATTTTTTATTTCCACACAGGGATTCGTGCAGCAGCAGCAGGTTCAGTTTTCAGCATTGGGAAACGTGCTGTGTCAGTCTGTGACACATTGAATGCACATTTTGGGGCTTTTGTAACAGACATTTGTGACAGAAATTTTGGGCAGAAAATTTTGGGGCTTTTGATGTTTTAGTGCTGCTGAGCACTAATTGCACCTTGGGAAGCGTGCATCAGTGACAGTTTTTTTTTGACAGAGTACCCTTTGCACATTAATTGCAGACTTGTGTTTGCTGCAATTTCTGGAAATTTGCAGATTTCCAGCCCGTACTGCATTGACATTGCTCTATTGCCTTTTGGGAAATAATGGCAAATCAGGGAGGAGATGTATTCACCTATGTGTCCAAGGAAGACCGATTGGATGGGAACAATTATTCCCTTTGGTCTTTCATGATGAAGAATGTACTAGTGGCCAAAAATTTGTGGGATTATGTCAGTGGAGAGGAAGCACGACCGGGAGTTGTGGCTCCCGCTACTCCTCCTCCAGGAGGACGTGCAAGAGGGCAACCTCAGCCCCCTCCACCTCAGCCCGCTCAGCCACTTCCCCCAAGAACTGCAGCTCAGAAAGCTTGGGATACACGGGATGCACAGGCTATGTCGCTGATTGCATTGGCAGTTCAGCGTTCTATCATTCCTCATATTCGTTCAACAGCTTCTTCACAAGAAGCTTGGTTGACATTGGAGCAGATGTTTGCAGGAAAGAATGAGACTCGCATCTCTTTCTTGAAGAAAGAGCTAGAGACTCTAAAGATGAATGAGGGTGATTCTATGCAGGATCATCTCAACAAAATTCAGGACTTGCGGGAGCAACTCATGAATGTGGATGAGTACTACTCAGATGCGCAGCTGATTTCTACGACATTGAATTCACTGCCTCCCTCTTACTTGGCTTTTCATACTGCCTTGAACCTCACTATGAGGATTTCGAAAGAGCCCATCACTTTCATTCAGCTTGTCAGTTTGCTTCTAGAGGAAGAGCAAACTAGACGGAACAGTGGTGTGGATGGTATAGCCTCTGAGCAGGCTTTTATGTCAAGGCAGAAGGGTAAAAACAGCTAAGGGAAAAATGCTTCGCAGAGTTCTGGTAGTAGTAACACTTCACAGACAAGTCAGAAACAGGGGGGCACGCAAGCCAAGAAAGGAAAATGCCATTACTGCAAGAAGCCTGGCCACTATATCACTGAGTGCAGGAAGCGCATCGCCAAAGAGAAGAAGAAGGAGTCAGGGATGTCTGTTTCCGCAGCTCCTTCCACTGCTAGCGAGTCCGCGTCCTTTGTTGCAGCCAGGGACTATTGTTTTTACACTTGCAGTTATGATGTCTCTTGGGCTGATAGAGCATGTCCTCTATGCTGAATTCTTATTTGCAGCAGAAGGGCATTATCCATCAGTACACTACTGCATATACTCCACAGCAGAATGGGGTAGCAGAGAGGAAAAATCGGTCACTCATGGAGATGGCCAAATGTATGCTGAAGGCAAAGAGTTTGCCTCATAGTTTTTGGATGGAAGCCGTCATGTGCGCTTGCCACATTTTGAACAGATGCCCTACCAAGGCCTTGAAAACCATCACACCTTTTGAGGCTTGGCACAGCCGCAAACCTTCTGTTGGCCACTTCCGTACTTTTGGGTGTCTTGCATATGCCCATATTCCACAGGTACTTCGAAAGAAGTTGGACAACAAGGCTGTAAAATGCATCTTTATGGGATATAGCAGCGAAAGCAAAGGCTACAGACTCTATGATCCCGTGACCAAGAAGGTTTTTGTCAGCAGGGATGTTGTATTTGATGAAAAATCAGAATTATCCTTGGCTGGTTTTGATACATATCAGGCTGCCCGTGATGTCTTTGAAGGGCTGCTGCCCATCACATTTGGTGATTCAGCTGGTACTTCAGCAAATGAACCTAATGTTCAGCCAGCTGCTCCTATGGAACATGCAGTAAATCAGCACATTGCTGAAACTGAAATTCAGCAGGAACTTGTACACAGTCAGGAAGCAAGATAGGTGCCTAGATGGTACACGCAGACTATGAGAGATAGTCATTTGGAAACACCCTTGGCTGGTCGTACTCGAAGGCAAACTCGACTGCATGATTCAGCACATTCCATGGAGTTTGTTATGGCAGCATATACTCATGATAATGAGGAGCCTGAATGTTTTGAGGATGCACGACATAGTGTGCATTGAATGGCAGCCATGCAAGCTGAATTGGATTCTATTCATAAGAATCATACTTGGGATTTGGTGTCTTTGCCAGTTGGCAAGCGTGCCATTGGTACGAAATGGGTCTACAAATTGAAAAGGAATGCAGATGGATCCATAGATAAGTACAAGGCACGGCTGGTAGCTAAAGGCTACGCACAGAAAAAGGGCATTGACTATGAGGAGACCTTTGCTCCTACCTCCCGTATGACGACCATTCGGTCTATGATTGCCTTGGCTGCACATTTTGGTTGGAAAGTGCATCAGCTGGATATAAAGACTGCATTCTTACATGGGGAACTTCAGGAAGAAGTGTATGTACAGCAGCCCATTGGTTTTGCATTTGAAGGCTCAGAAAATTTAGTATGCAAGCTGAAAAAAGCTCTATATGGTTTGAAACAAGCTCCACGAGCTTGGTACGCAAAGATAGATGCTTTCTTGCTTAGTCAGGGGTTTGTAAACAGCCCATCTGAGTCTACCCTTTATGTACATAAAGAGGGGGGATCCATGCTGATTTTGTGTCTATATGTAGATGACCTTTTGCTCACTGGAACACATGCTGATCAGATTTCAGCATTCAAAAATAATTTACAGCAAACTTTTGACATGTCTGACTTGGGTATTTTGCACTATTACTTGGGCATCCAGTTTGTACATGATGCTAGAGGCATTGGATTATGTCAGTCAAGGTACATTGGGCAACTTCTTGAGAAGTTTGGCTTACAGGATTGCAAGCCAGTTTGTACACCCATGGAACCTGGGCTCAAACTGTCATTACATGATGACAGTGATTTGTTTGATATCCATACTTATGCTCCAGCAGTGCGATGTCTCATCTATCTATGCCACACTCGGCCAGACATACAGTTTGCCGTTTCAGTTTTGAGCAGGTACATGCATCAGCCTCGTATGTCGCATTGGCAAGCTGTGAAGCGTGTGTTTCGTTACTTGCAGGGTACTAGAGCTCTTGGATTGCTTTATGCCAAGGGGGGACCACTGCAGTTACATGCTTACAGTGACTCTGATTGGGCTAGTGATTTTGATACTCGTCACTCCACTAGTGGCAATTGTTTCTTTCTTGGCTCGTCATGCATTTCTTGGCTTAGCAAGAAACAATCCATTGTTGCCACGTCGTCATGTGAAGCTGAGTACAAGGCAGCCTTCACTACTGCAGTTGAGTGCGTATGGCTTAGACGCTTACTTGCTGATTTGGATGTATCTGTTACGGAGCCTACTCCTTTATATACTGACAGTCAGAGTGCCATTGCAGTGGCACGGAACCCTGTGTTTCATGCTCGCACGAAACACATAGAGATTCACTACCACTTTGTCAGAGAGAGGCTACATGCAGGTGATATCAGCCTTGTCTACTGTCCTACCACCAGCAATGTGGCAGACATCTTCACCAAAGCTCTTCCACGAGACAAATTTGAAGCATTTCGCAATGCTTTGAATTTGACGCCCTTTGGTGGCGGATGATCCTTGTACACTTGATCACTCTTCACTCCAGGGGGGTTTGTTGGGTATCTCACACGCCTTACTTACGCCTACGCTCATATGGGAGTGTGCGGGTGATCACTAGGACACTGGGGCACTTTTTACTCTCGGTAGGAGAGGTTTTTTTCCCCCAGATTATGTGTACTATTTTGTATGTGCTTGTGGTGCACACTTACGGGCACTTACTGTGTTCGGGTGTGAACAGCCCCTTACAACCCTAAGGTATAAGGGTTATCGTTTGTACTTTCAGCTAACTCTCAATTCAGTACTATTGCATTGGGTATCGTGCTCAACTCTGTCTCTCACTCTCACACTGTCTACTGCACTTCAGCTGCACCTCGATCCTCTGCCATCTGAGGAGGAGGAGGAGGAGGAGGAGGAGGAGGAGGAGAAGAAGAAGGCCAAGGACTAGGACAAGGAGAAGAAGAATAAGATGATGATGATGAAAATGATTATGATGATGATGTGACAACGAGGATGATGATGATAGTGATGATAAGGATGATGGTGATGATGAAGAACAAGAATAAGGATGAAAAGAAGAAGAAGAAGAAGAAGAAAAAGAAGAAGAAGAACAACAACAACAACAACAACAACAGCAAGAGGGTTGAATGTAAGAGAAATCCGAGAGAGAGAGAGAGAGAGAGAGAGAGAGAGAGAGAGAGAGAGAGAGAGAGAGTAGAGTAGAGTAGTTTATTATCATCCACGGAAGGCCAAATTATGACCCATGGGATCTTTCCAAATATACAATGATTCTCCTCCCCCATGGTAGGAAAGGGTAGCTACAACGAAAGAACGATCTATGCAATGTGGTTCTCCTGAAAGCGTAACATGCGGGTGATGAGAGCCCCTAACTTCGATATAGGAGTAGTGGTTAGAAACTGGTGAAGTGGCCCCTGTAAAGGGATATCAATGATAGCCCATGTGTGTGCATATGCTAGGCATGTCATAATCATGCGCTCCTCTGATTCTACACTATGTAGTCCACATAGCTTGCATAACCTCGTCGCTCTTGCCTATCCACTTCATGCACCTATCTCGATCAAAAAAGTGTGTGATTGAGTTCAAAGTCGTGCAATACTCCATCTAAATACCACTGAGAGTGGGTTAGCTATGTATGGCTGCGTGTGTGCCACTATCTACATGTAGGATTCCCAACATGAAGGATAGATATACATACTGTAATAAGAAAGTTTGCCATTTGCTCCCTTGCTTTGATGTTTTTCTTGATATGCTCGTAAGAGGTCTGATTGAAATGTGTCCATGCATATATCTTTGGATGCCATATCTAGATATCTATCCATTCCCCACCCATTAAACCATTTTCGCATATCCCACACCCATCCTGTTGAAAGCACTTTACTTTTCCAAGTTTTCTATAAGCGTGTACTAGTATCCCATGCCCGTTTGCCATGGCTGAACTGACCATAATTGTGTGGTAGTTTGTGAGCAAATTGCAATCTTCTCCCTTATACAACGGTTGTATCCAATTCTCTTGCCATTCTTGGGGAAAACCATATGCAAAAGCATGATGTATCACATGCAACATGAACAGTCTCGTCTCCTTTGTTGTCCATTTCAACATCTCTGCTTTCAACTACCAAGTATAACATGCTTTTCCATTAGCCATCTTGTTAAGGGCTACCTCCAATGTTTCTAAATGAAAAAAGCACTAAATGGCTGCGTATATACATCACATTTGATGGGCTATACCCCTTTATGCATGTAAAGTTCTGTAACATATGATAGCATGTTAACATCTATAAAATCCCCCATAACATTTGACCATTTGGTTTGCAATTTTCTCCATGCTTGCCTTGGACATTTCTCAAACTCCCTAACATCTTCACTTTCTTTGGCCACTACATATCGTCGTCATTTTTTCATGTGTGAGAGCATTATATCATTTTTCTGCCTCACTTCGTTCTTGTCCCTTACGGAGGATTTTCAGCTTTCTACATGCAGCCTTACATTCATCATCAAACCATTTCTTGCATGGCAATCCTTTGACATTTTTGTGACTGCCCTTTGGTTTCCCAAAAATCTCTATAGCCGTATTTAGCATTGTATCTCTCATATCAACCCATGTGCTCCTAGTGAGATTGCTCATAAGAGTATTTAGGTGGCCAGCATATGCTTGTTTCTTGTCTACATCAATACGGAATGCACCAGTACCTACTGTGTCCCCTACATGTCCTACATGGGGGCAAATATCAAGTGTTAAGCCCAAAGCTATATGATGTGATTCTAGATGTTTTTCACCTAACCAAAACTCTCTGATCATGCATAAATCATTCATGTGTACCATTGCATAGTCTACCACACTGGAACCTCCACTAACTGAGTAGCACATGTATCCTTGAGTATCCGAGGAAAAAATTCATGCCAGTCAATATCGGCATGTGCAAACCATTAACCATATCCATCAAAGCATGTCCATGAGCATTAATGTAAATATCCTCAAACTGTCTACACCAACATGCATCTACATCCAAACCCTCTTCCTTGTCTAGCTCATCACACGCTATGGGCTGAAATTGCATACATCCAATACGCACATTTACGTCACCTAAGACCATCACATGTCCTTGTTGCATATATGCGCATGCATCCATACTCAAATCTTCAAAAGATTCTTGCGAATCCACTTCATGTTGTGCATAGAAGGGGGACTCCTTATGTGGAATGTAACATCCCAAAATGTACATTGGTGTAGTGTGCTTGAGCATAATCCATATGTACCGCTTATGTCGGCAGAGAGAGAGAGAGAGAGAGAGAGAGAGAGAGAGAGACTCTGTGTGTGTGTGTGTGTGTGTGTGTGTGTGTGTGTGTGTGTGTGTGTGTGTGTGTGTGTGTGTGTGTGTGTGTGTGTGTGTGTGTGTGTGTGTGTGTGTGTGTGTGTGTGTGTGTGTGTGTGTGTGTGTGTGTGTGTGTGTGTGTGTGTGTGTGTGTGTGTGTGTGTGTGTGTGTGTGTGTGTGTGTGTGTGTGTGTGTCAAGAAGGAGAGTTAGGTGCAGCTCTATTGGTAGGTTGAGTGCATAGCTGATTGGAAGCTCTTAAGTCCAATTCCTACATTTATAAGGTCTTCCACAAATAGTAGTCAAAAAAATCAAAATCGAACACAAGCATATAAGATGTTTTGAGAGCTCAATGGCATGACTATCTCATAATCGATGGAATAACATAAAAGATACTAGATAAAATTTTAAAAATGAAAAGAGAAGATGAGGTAGACACACACACAAGAGAGAGAGAGAGAGAGAGAGAGAGAGAGAGAGAGAGAGAGAGAGAGAGAGAGAGAGAGAGAGAGAGAGAGAGAGAGAGAGAGAGAGAGAGAGAGAGAGAGAGAGAGAGAGAGAAGAGTAGAGAATAGAGGATTATGAAGAAGAATAATAAAACCTAAATCTTGATCATTCAATCAGTTATATGCATATAGTGCTCAGATTAGACCAACATAGTAGCTCTCCCAAATCCTAGGGACCTAATCCATTACAAAACAATAAAGCACCAGAAATGTATTCAATCATTCTATACAATTTTTTATCAAAAACATTGCTAGATGGTGTTGACTATATTTTGTCACTCATCAACACTATGTATTAGATCATTTGTCATTTTAGGGCTGCTAATGACATTTTATTTCATCCATACCATATACCCAACTAGCCTTGTCTCAAGGTATTTCTTTGCTACCCAAAAGATGAATACAAATGAGTCTCTCTTCTATACTTCTTGGAATACCTTTCAACCAACTCAATAGCCTTAAACAAACTTCTAGGGGATTATACCATTACATCAATTGAAAGACTAGGATCTAAACCATACATGTATTTGTGAAGTTTAGTATCATCATTGACAAAATCCACATACATAGCAAGGTTTAAAAATTTATTAGTATATTCTCTCATAGAAATACCCCTTTGCTCTAGGCCATACCAACTAGCAAACTTTTCCTCTTCCACAAGGGAAACAAAGGCTTGCACCATGAGAGCTTTGAAATTTTCCCAAGTGTCCACATGATGGTTTTCATTATTCATGTATCTCCACCAAGTGTGGGGTAAACCCTCTAGGTGTATAGTGGACAAAGTGGATCTTTTGTTCATTAGCTCTAGGAAATATGTCAAAGTAATTTTCTAATTTAGAAAGCCGCTCCTCAAGATTTGATGGAGAAGATGATTGGCCATTATATTTAGACTCTCTAATCTTATCCCTCAATTCTCTCACTATGAGTTGGCTATCCACCACCATGAGGCTGATCATTATTTGTACTACCATAACTACCAATGTTAGAATAGACCTTCCAAGGGAGGGCTAAGGTATAACACATGGAATATGTACTCTAATGGCAAAGAAACCACCTCCACTTGCATAACCACTCCCTCTTGCTTTACCCAAATGATCATTTTCTTTATGTGAAGCCTCACCAATCTCATAGGTGGAATGAGGAATCTTCCCTAGGATGCCTAAAGGGTTTGGATTTGCATCGGTTAATGACCTTGGCACTTTATCTAAAATAATTTGTAGCTCCTTTTCCTTCACCTTTTCCTTCATTTGTGATTCCGTCCATTTGGTAATTTGAGTAACAAGTTTGTCGATAGAGGACTGGGTTTGCTCTTTCTCTTGCCTCTCTTTCTCCTCGTGCATTTGGAAGTTCAATCATCTTGTGATTTGAGAGGTAAGCTTATCAAGAGAGGACTAAGTTTGATTTGTAAACTTGTTCATAGCATCTAGTAATTCATTGTGTCTAATTGAATGTCATGTTTCACACTAACATAAGAATCCTCTTCATGATCATCCCATGAATGTCTCGAGCCTTACGATCCTTGGAGTCTTTGATTTACTTGTATAAATCCTCATTAGCTTTGTTTTTACCCCTACTCCTTGCCATTTTAGAGTGCAATCATGCAGTACCTACTACTAGTAAATCTACTATAACTCTTGCTAAAGAGCTTCAAGTGATAAACTTTTTTATTCAAATCAAAGCTTACTTTGCCCTCTTCAAAGAAAGTGCCTAACCTTACAATTTGGATCAAGACAAAAAAAGTTATAGCAACCCAAATTTTTCCGACAAAAACTATCTATAGAACATGTCTTTGTCTCAATGACCTACGAGAGAACTGTAAGTCCAAATTTGGCCATGTTTAATCCTTAACCATATAGTTTTATTGTTTGATTTGAGAGAACACTATAAGATACCAAGGCATCCATATAAGAACCATGGGAAGCAATAAATGCCTAATACCACATGCCCTCAATCCCAAAAAAGCCCCAAAATGACTCCCAATGCACTATTTCACTAAAACAATCTAGAATAAATGTGTATAGGACTTGGAATAACCTATAACACTTATAAATGGCCCAAAAATGAGCCTAATAAATACTCAAGTACCTTGTTACTCTTGCAATCATATGTGTCTTGCTTTTAAAGGCTAAAAAGATCTATATTCAACTTAGAATCTCTATAAACTAATCAAGAAGCACCCTATTTTAGTTCCATTGAGCTAAAATATTCAAATCTTCAATAGCTCCATTCATAGCAATTGTTGAGGGATAATCAACCAACATGATATGCATTACTTGAAGGAATTATTCAACCCACTCCATGATATGCATTGGATTGGAAATTGAAATGGTAAAATAGATAGGAAGAGGGATTTGCCACACACTGACTCACTACTTAACTTACCCTATTACAATGGATATCTCATTTATTTTGCTATGCACAATCAACCATCACAAAATTATGGTAATTCATAATAAAATCCAATCCAATTCAACGCAATATTTTAGGAAGGTGTATGCTTACTGCATAAAAGAGGTATGCATAATCTAGAAATCAAGAAACTTCCATATATTAACCCCATCTTGAGATGAAAGCAAAAGAAGTGGAATGCGGACGAAATGGAAGAAGTAGGACGGAGAACAAGCAAAGGCGCAACGACGGCCTCTAAAATCAAGTAAAAAACAAAAGCGCATTTTTTAGTGGAAACTTTTGTAAAAGAGCACTAGGCTCCCTCCTATGCAAATTGTAAAAGGGTAGATGGGCATAGGCTAAAGAAATAGGCCAAGTAGATGGGAATGGGAAAGAGGACCTTGCCACAATTGCCGATCATGTAAAACAGGGAATGGATGCCCATGGGATTTTAGGGCATGTATATAAAGTTCAAAAAGTGAATGAGAGCTCATTCTCTGGTGTGTGGCAACAAGAGACTCTTCTCTTCTCTTCTCTTTTCTTTCTTGTGTGTGCTTTAGAGAGGGAGTATGAGTGTGTGAGGGAGTGAGTGTGTGAGGGTGAGGGATCAAGGAGGTGAAGCCCTCCACCATCTCCTCTCTTCTTCTTCTCTTCTATTGTCTCGTGCGCAGCTATGGAGGATGGAGCTTGGAGGTGGAGGCTTGAGAATGCTTGAGCTTGCATCAAGAATTGTGAAGCTATCGGTGTGCTTGAGGGAGGAGGCAACTCATTCGGGCATCAAGGTAAGCTCACTACACCCCCTTAGGATTGAATGCGCATCGGCTAGGTGAGAGATAGCCATAGGTGCTCGCTTGAAATGCTTGAACAATAAGCAGTCCGTGAGTCTTGGCAGGATTTTGGTTCCATTGCCAGGACCAACAGATTCAAGCTTGAGTGCTTGCGCGCCTCAAATTGAGCATCACAGTAAGGGTTTCATCCCCGAACCGGAGCTTGAGATAGGTAGGAAGTTTTAGTTATTTTAATATTTGCAACAAGTAAGTATTTTGGTTATTTTGATGGTTTGATGATTAGGAGAGTAGGAGAAATCATTTGAGTACTTTGCTTTTGATTCTCATTGCATTAAGAGTAGGTTAGGATTAAGAAATCGGACTGGAAAAGCATAGGGTTTGCTGCTGTAAAACAGGCCCAAACAGGGCACAAATTAAGAAAAATGGAGAAAAAGAGTGCTCAAGGGGATTAAGGTCGACAAATGAGTGATTAGGATTGGCAAGACCTTTGCTAGGAACGGGTTTAATAGTCAAAAGACTAAGGGAGAGCTCATTTGAAGCCCTTTGTGTGTGTGTGTGTGTGAGCTCCATTGTGTGGATTTACTTCGATCTTGCCATTGATGAGTTTGTTACCCACAACAGGTATATCCAATCCTTCTCCTTAATCCATAGATAGGATCTGGAAGTGCTTGACAATTATAAATCCTTGAATCTCTCAGTTCATGAAATTGTTTGCCATTTTGGTAAGAAACGCACCACGTTCGACCCGTCCGAGTGGCTCAATCCCGGGCCAAGTCTTAGAATCAGCCCTCGGCCCATGGCCTTCAGTCACTCGCATCTTGAGCCTCCTTGTCCCGTCCAAGTCAGCCTCACACATTCGGACACATAGCCACTCGGCCTACCTAAACACTCGGCCTGCGTCTGGGCCCACATTCGACCTACATATTTGCACACACTAGATACTCGACCCACCCAATTCGGCCTCAATCTACCCGACTCAGCCCAGTCATATTCAGCCACTTGGCCCTCGACCCCTTGAACACAACACCCACTCGACCTTTGGCCATTTGGCATGTCTGAGTTATACACCCAGCCCTTGCTATTTGGAACTATTGGGTCGAGTTTGATTTTTTCCAAAATTGTTAAATTCTGGACCAAACGCACCTAGATACCGACCCAGCAATTTGGTGAAATGCAGGTTTCAAGAGGCCGAGGAAACTTTAGAGGTAGGGAGAGCTCTAGAGGAAGAGGTGGATGGAGACCAACCAAAAGAGCGGTGTCCATAGTATTCATTAATGGAATACGAAGTGAAGAGCTCTACAAACCCTTGGCATGCAACTCAAGCCTACAACGAGACGCACTAGCAAGGGTCTTTGAAGAAGCTATTAGAGTGAACAACCAGCTCAAGGAGAGAAACTCCAAGAGCTCAAATCGAGAAGAGCCGAGCACTAGGAGTTCTGAGAGGGCTTCAACACCAAGCAAGAGATCGGGCCTAATGCGCAGGATAAAGGGAAGGACACTGATTCAGGATAAGAGCTAGCAGAGATGAAGATGGAAATAGCTAAATTCTAGGAGATGATGAGACGACCAATGCACCTACACATCCAATGCGTGCATTGTGGCAAAAACCACCTACCAACCAGTGTTAGGACCCAGGTCATGACCTTGTGTTAATTCTAGTAGGTTTGGCCATGATGCCATGGATTATCAATTACCTCGGAGACTCCCATATTTGCAGCCTTACAATCAACCCTACCTTGCGAATAGGCCGTCGAACTTCTTTGGAAGGGGAGCCCCATTGGCCCTCCTAACACCTAATGATGCTAAGCTAACCATCCCTAGGATGGAGATAAATCCTACGAGTATCCTTGGACCACTTAGACCCTATGTAACCCATCCAGTGAGTGACACTCCAGTCCACTATGTGGAGGAGCCAAACAGAGATGAGCTTTATGTACACCCTTACATATTGTATGATGAAGAAGGCAATGCAATCCTTATGGACTTTTGACAAGTATTAGTGATGGCATTAGGTAGAGGGAGAGGCAAAGGCCTAGGAGGGAAAACACAAGCGTCAATCATGTGTTGGACTTGTGGTCACCAAGGACACATTTCGTCACTGCCCCGAGAGGGAGCAAGCAAATAGAGACAAGGTGGACCTAAGATGCACTAACTGTGGAATCACTCATCTCTTTGTTAATTTCCCTAGAAAAAATCCATCCTCTAGGTCAACAAACAAGCCATCGGTCCCATTGGGATTGTTTAGTGTTGAGACACTGGATGGGGAGGCCACAGCTATCCCATTGCATGCCATGACCCACGCACAAACAAAGTAGGCCGGCATATCATGGCCAGGGCCTAGCAAGATTAATGCAACCTCACTTCGAAAGAAGAGTGGAAGACAGAGGAAGAAAAGACCAGATGTTGAGATCATGCTCAAAACCAAAAGCACCATGACCTTGCCTGCCCAACAAAAAGACATTGACGTCGCAGTGGCAAAAATGACAGCTCCAAAGATGGTTGCAAAAGGGAAGTGCTAAGGTCGAAGAGTACCCCAACCCAAAGTGCCAACTCGAAGCCATCGAGAAAGTGAAGGAGTGGGTGAAATAAACCCAAGAGCACCTAAAAGACATTGAGCCCATACTAGAAGACAAGATCGATAATATCTCAAGCATGAGCATGCCAATCTCACCCCTACGATCAAAATTAAGGGATACAACTACACCACAAGCAGTGCCACTTAGAAGAAGTCTAAATGCTACAGAGTGGCAAATTAGTCAAGGCCATTGGCCAAGAACCATGGAGTAAGGGGAGAGGCAAGCAGCTAGCAACCTCCTTAATACATTGGTGACCACCCATGTGACTCTAAGCTTAGGAGACCTACTTAGGCAGCATCCAACGCTATGGCAAGAGCTGAAATAGTGGGTCAAAGAATCAAATGAGCAAGCTACCACAGACTTGCACAGACACGACATAGAAACGCAAATATCGAGCTTGATGTTGCACTCTATGCCTAAGTCCTTGCACATCAATGCTTTTTGGGAAGGCACAGAAATGCATGCAGTCCTGCCAATCTTAGCTCTTGGAGATTTCACAAGAAAGGGAATCGTAGACACAGGAGCAGGAGTTAGTGTGCTAAGCCATGTAGTACTCCAAACTTGGGGTAACCCACAATCAATATTGCTAGGTTCAATGTCACATTGGCTAACGGAATGAAGGTGAAACCATTTAGCGTGTTAAATAATTGGCCAATGAAGATCATAGCAGTCCAATTCTCTGTTGACTTTATAGTCATGAAGGGAGTGGTCTACGACATCCTACTAGGTAGATCCTAGATGCGCAACACAAGAGTCATAGAAGACTGGTTCAATGGTCTCAACTTCTTAGGCAATCGAGTAGAGGCTATAAGGGTAGAGATGCACACCTAGAAAACTACGCCGATTGACCTAGATACCATCTCCACCATGCTAAAGGGTAATGCCTAGATTAGGAAATCCTATGGGGCCTTAACAACGTATATCTTGTGTCTTGAGGGTGAGAGAGACTGGATGCATGTTCTTGCTACCATCAACCTGCCATTCTCGAACAATGAGGAATACGAAAAATCCATCAAGACGATTGGCAAGCCCAAGGACACACCCTTAATACCAGTCTGCATGATGCCTACAAGCTTACGCAAAAAACCCAACCCTGTCACATTCTAAGTCCCAAACAATAGACAAGAGCTCCTTGAGATCCTAGGATATCTGACCAACAAGTTGGCTGGCAATCCAACAATGAATCTCAAGCCGCTCCAAGATCTCTTGGATGAGCCTAAGTGGTGATGGTCCAAGGTGCACGATTTGAACTTGATGTACGATTGGGCCTTAGTCCCCAACCAACAAGAAGGGACGTATCAGGACTTGCAAGATGATGAGCAATCGAATAAAGATAGCTCTAACAATGAATATGAAGACTATTGTTCCTTCAATGATGAGAGTGTGGCACACCACTACTAAGAACGGATTCACCTTCTGAGCTGCGACCACCAGAAGAGACTCCCTCTTTTAGCGAAGATGGAGAGTTTGATTTTGAGTCAAAAGTCAGCTCAGATAGTGATCCTGAGATACCTCGGACTTCCAAGACTAGACACACCAAGGGGAACCTACCCATCCACCTAAGGTGCCGATGGTTAAGGGAGGAATGGCGGAAGCAACCTAAGGAATCGCAGGTAGAAGAGTAGCAAAAACTGCAAGATCTACCAAAGCGATTCACGAAGTTCAAAAAAGGAGATAGGGTAGTGATCATGCTAGGAGCCAAACAACAAGGGTAAGTAAGCGAACCAATCGAAGGACCTGCCAAGGTCAAGGAGTTTGATTTAGCTAGGGAAGGGGAGACACCCCAACCTGTCTTTATAGCCGATGACTTGACTCAAGAAGAGGAAGCAAGTCTCATTGCTCTCTTACGAGAGTATATAGACGTCTTGCTTAGTCCCTTGAAGAGCTCAAAGGGGTAGACCTGAGTGTAGTGACTCACAACATATCTATGACATCAGATGCAACACCGGTCAAAGCAATGACCATATCCCATGAATCCCAAGCATGCCCACATCATCAAGGAAGAAATTGACAAGCTAATGAGAGCAAGATTCATCTACAAAATTGAGCACATAGATTGGGTTTCACCCATAATCATCGTATTGAAGAAGAATGGGAAGATTAGAGTGTGTGTCAATTACAAGAAGGTAAACACTGCTATGAAGAGAGATAACTATCCATTGTTGCACATCGAGCACATGCTCGAGAGAGTGGGGCCTACAGTTTTTTGGGTGGCTTCTCCAAATACAATTAGGTGCAAGTGGATTCTAATGATAGACATAAGACCGCATTTGCCACTGAGTGGGGCATCTTTGCCTACATAGTTATGTCTTTCAAGTTGACTAGTGCGCCAACTACCTTTCAACAACTGATGTGCACTATATTCAAAGATATGCTTAGGAAGGAGTTAGAGGTCTTCGTGGATGACTTGTGTGTTCACTCTACTTAGAGGGAACGCTTACACAAACTCTAAGCGATCTTTGAATGGTGTCAATTATATCGTCTCTCATTGAACCCCTTCAAGTGCCAGTTTTGGGTGAAGCACGGATATATCCTAGGGCACATAGTATGAAAGAATGGCATTGCCACAAACTTCTCGAAGGTCAGGGTCATTGCTGATCTTCCACCCCCAAATAATTACAAGGGTGTTCAATGCTTCTTAGGCCATGCAGGATATTATCAGTGATTTGTGTTGAACTATGCATTGATTGCTAGACCTCTATACAAGCTGTTGGTCATATTCAAATGGACCAAGGAATGTCAATGTGCATATGAGAAACTGAAAAAGGCTCTGACCACTACACCAATTCTATGAACCCCAAATTGGACACTCACGTTCCATGTGCACATTGACGCTTCGAAATTCGCCATAGAAGTTGTTGTGCAATCCTGGTGAACATAACCTAGATTACCTAGTGAGCTTTGCTAGCAGACAACTCACTGTGACCAAAATGAATTATTCAACAACGGACAAAGAGGATTTGGCCATGGTATTTGTTGTAAAGAAATTTCAGCATTATCTTTTGGCTATGCCTTTTCCATTCTTTGTTGACCATCAAGCCTTGTTATATCTTATTAATAAACCTTGTGCTACAGGACGCATCACTCGATGGCTACTTCTGCTTTTCAAATTTGACTTCTCCGTGGTGGTATGTAAAGGGAAGTAGCACTACATGGCTAACCATATGTCTCAAATCTCCACAAGAGAAGCTGCTTAGACACGGCATTATAAACGAACTACCAGACGCACATCTATTTAGCAAAAGAGATTTGTTTAGAGCTGACATGACTCCGTATTGGGCAGATGACATAGTCCAAGTGCTTGAGCATGGACTACCAGAATGACCAATGAAAAAGGTCCGACTTAGGTGACTCATCTTGAAGATCCAACCCTATCAGTTGATAGCAAGACAACTCTATAGGTTGGGGCAGGATTTGTTGCTATGCAGATGCATGTGTGAGCATGAAATGCATGACGTACTCACGGAGATACACGATGGAATCGTAGGAAAACACTTCACTGGAGACATCACAACCTGCAAGGTGTTGCAATCCCAGTTGTGGTGGTCCACTCTTTTCTAGATGTAGCACGATTTGTAAAGATTTGTGATCAATGCCAACGGACTAAGGTCCCTATTCGTAAGGATCACATGGAGCTAACCCCAATCATTGCACAATAACCCTTTGAGAAATGGGGGATTGACTTCATCAGACCTATTAGTCCCGCAGCATAATATTCATAAGCTAAATACATCATTATCACCACCTATTATCTAACAAAATGGGTAGAAGTACGTGCTACGAGAAAAAATAATGATAGGACCACTGCTAAGTTCTTATGGGAGCAAGTGATCTCATGATTCGGCTACCCCATCGAACTTGTTAGTGGCCAAGGCACACACTTCATCAACGAAGTAATAGCTCATCTCCTATCCACCTTCCTAATCATCCATTGGAAATCTTCGCCTTATTACCCTCAGGAAAATGACCAAGCTAAATCCACAAATAAAATCTTGGTGAATGTCGTGACCAAGGTGGTCTCTGCTTCGTGCAATTACTAGGATAACAAGTTGATGGCGGCCTTGTGGGCTTGCATGACTTATAAAATGGCCGTAGGTCAAACTTCCTTCACATTGACCTATGGAACTGAGGCAATTCTACCCTTAGAATTCTTCATTTCCTAGCTTGAGGAGAGCCCTTCAAGAGAGATGGGATGGGATGGAGGCATGGACGGAATGCTTGACACTTATCAAAAATCGACTTCTAGCCACCCCTGGGCTAATATGCAAGAAGGCACGACGCAAAAGTTGGTTTGACAAGCAAGTCAAGCAACGAGGCTTTGAGCAAGGCGACTTAGTATTGCTATACTCAGCCAAGGGACATAAACAGAAAATGAATTTTAGGGGGTTAGGACCTATCACAGTTTGGGCCATCATCCAAACTGGCAACGTAGGACTTGAAACCCTAAAAGGTGAGAGCATAGGCTTCTTCAATGGTAGCTGCATAAAGAAGTACTATCCTCCCACGCACCCATTGCATGAGCCTCCCAATGCTAGCATCCCCTATCAATGTACAAGTAGCCACTATCACTGAGATGGACAATGAGGATAAGGAAGCTGTAGAACCAGCTTACCTACGCATAATGGTCACTACCAAGCACACATGCACCTTCAATGCATTGATTGATGAGGGAGCTGAATTTAATATCTTAACTCATAATCATTGGACCTAATTTGGCAAACTGTAGTTACAGCCCACTAATGCTAAACTCAGCCCTTATGGGGGCTGATCATACGCACTCTTGGGAAAGTGCAAATCTACAATTTCTATCAAGTTTGAAAGCATGCCGATGATTTTCTATGTGTTGTCCAACACTAAAGATGCAAGCACGGAGTCACTATTAGGAAAAATCTTTAAGAAGCAAGCTCATTGCAATGTTGACTATAAGTCGCAGCGTATCTACCTAGCCATGGACAACATTCACATAGTTATAGCCTTCAGCAAGGGCTGTGTGACTCCTTTCAAGTTCGCAAAGCCACTGATAGAGAAACCTGCTGCCAAGTCTAAGGAGGGGGGTAGTGCTTTTTGTCACAACCCACCAAGCCTCAAGACCAGCAAATCAATAAAGTCAAAGCTAAGGCCCATGAGACAAATCTTCAATGGATGCCTAAACTACAAGGTCCGCCACCTAGGAGTAGACACCCACAACCCCGCAAGGCTAAGAACCCCACCTCATGTTGCCCTAGGAGGCCAAAACACAACTATATACATCGATGTACGATTAAGCCACGATGGGTCCCCTAGACCTTATTGCGAGTACAAGGCTATTACCAGGGTAATGCATGGATATGGATTCATAAGACCAAAACTACCCAAGGCACTAATCAAATGCCACCCTCAAACTTGACCACACAAACCCACATGCCAATCCAAGGCCAAGGCCACAGTTGCCTCTAGATTCAAAGCCTTCAGAATCACCAACACACAAACGAGTGAAGACTGAGCAAGTTTATCAGCCCAAACCATAGCCTACTACTCATGCTCATACCATGACTAGTCCTACAGCTCATGGAATGTCACCAGAGTGTTGCAATGTACTATCCGCAGTCGCAGTCCACAAGCAGCTGCAACCCAGCCTACTGTACAAAAGGCCCAACCGCAAGCTCAGGAAAAACCCAAGTGGCCACCATTAACTACTAGCCTTACACCCTCTTATGAGCAATGATCAATTCTGACTGTTGCCTTGGACTTAGCAGAGAACACAAGGGATGAATTGGTTTCTTGTCTTAGATGTGTAGATACCACCTTCATGTCACTTCCTAAAAGCTATGACCAATTAGACTTGGGACTCTTAGATGAGCCTATAGCGATGGAAGTACGGACACTCCCTTGTTCCTAGGAAGAATCACAATTTGTGTTTGTCAAGGCTTCCGAGGTAGCTGAGGAGCTAATTGCCACCGATGTCTCCCACGAACAAGCGCACAAACAATGCCTCATCACCTCATATGACAAGCGCATAGCTTACGTCGATGATCAAGAGATAGAAGACTTGAAAAATCTTGCTGATAGTGACTCCCCTTTCTTGAGGAAATAGTACACTCTTTGCCTTCAATGGGAGCTCGAAGGATGTCAAATCATGACAAATGTAGAGTAATGTCATGCAATGAAAACATCAGAGTATGACCCAACTTATGTTGCCCCAACCTCTTATAGGGTATTGACGACCATTCGTGACCGACCCATGGAAGAACACATTCAAGGGCACACCTACTTAGATCACATCCTCATTGAGGAGGAACTGCACATTGCTAGTCGAGTAGACTGTGGTGACTTCTTGCTCGAGGTACTTATTACATCACCAAGGTAGGCATCTGACCTTTCAACATGGACCGATACACTCGTATGGAATATAATCCAAACTTCTATGCTTGGCTCATGTGAAAGAAAAACACTATGCCCATGCATTGAACATCCTCTACCCTCTAACCTTCAATCCTAGGAAGGATTCTTCTCAATTCCGAGGAGGAGGGGGTAAAGGGAGAAGGTGAATCAAAATCAAATCAAATTCATAAGGAAACAAGAAAATGAAAAACACACCTTAAAAGCCTCAATCCACATCTAAGAACAAAAAAGGACGTAAAACATTAACTAGGGATTAAGGAAAATGTCACAAGATTTTGAAATAAAGCTTGAAGGGAAAGTCTATTTATGTACTAAAAACATTTCAATTCAGCAAGCATGAAGTCTTTTCTTCTAGCAAGTAAGTGTTTTGGAAAGTATTAATGACAAACCATGGCTCATGACAGAAGCTGAAGATGTCACAACAAGATCAAGCCCATTGCCTTCCCTTCATGGAAGAGGAAAGAGCAAAGTACAACCTCTCCCTTGAAAACTGGGCCTACAACCAACTCAAATTCAGGAGCATTCACAACATCAAAGAGATGATGGTCAATGAGGAGGCTATCATGAGGATTGTCAACTAGTGCAACCTTGCCAAGTACATCGAAAAGTTCAACTAACCACACTAAGTGTGTGGAATTCTTAAGGACATATGACCCCGACAAGGAGTGTGGGATGATAACTGTGGGGAGCATAGAAGAAACCAAGCAAGTGCAGGTCCCGCTCAGTAAGGCCTTGATAGAGAAGGCAATGGGATTGGAGCCAAAGGTGGAAAAGAGGTAGAAGAGAGATGTTTATGCCATGTTGAAGATGAAAAAGGAGAACGTCTTGACAAATGATGGCATAAGCATCCAAGACATCCCCAAATCGGAGATCAAATTGCAAGACAAGGTAATCCACTCCCTCTTCTCCGATCAAACGTAAAACTCACTCATGCATAGGATCAGTGTGCCAGTGCTAGAGAGCATGGCGACTCACTCACTAGATGAGGTGGATTGGAATGGCTACATGCGAAAGACCATTGACCACCAATCCACTAAAGCACTAGCCCTTGGAAGCAAACCGACAAGTGGAGAGTCCCTAGCATCAAAAGGAGCCGAGAGGAAGAAGCCTTCAGCCAGAGCCACGTTCATTGAGTATGGAGGAATCTTGACTGCTCTTATCTAGGAGGTGATAAAAGAGGCACAAAAGATGGAGAGGAGGGAGTGGATGAAACACCTGACAGGGCACCTCCTCATCATGACAAAGAATAATCGAGCGAGAGGATAGTTAGTGAAGAGGAGGGAGAGTAAGGACCTCAGTCCAGCAGAAGGAAATCAAAGAAGCCTAAGAAGAAGACGATGCAGAAAAAGCAGGAGGAAGAAAGGAAGAAAAAGGAGTAAGAAAACTTGCAAAAATCCAAGAAATAGTCAAAAAGACCCAAGGAAGAGAGGAGGAGAAAGATCGCTAAAAAGGAGGAATTGAGGAAGAAGGAAGAGGAAGACATCGAGCTGGCCAAACACAGGTCAATGGAGCAACAAGGTGAACAAGGCAAGATGGACACCTTGAGCCCGTGGAGAGATGAGGGCCCAGGTTCAAGCACATAGGTACTGGAAGACACGCCAATTGCAGTGTAGGAGGGCAGGGGTAAAGCCTTCGTCCACCCCGTTTCGCCCCTCATGGTACCTACCCCCACAACAACAACACCCCACCCAGGGCACCCAGCCATGGTCGATGCAAATAATCTTATGCCTTGGGTACAGTATTTCATTAACAAGGAATTAGCTAAAGCAAAGAGCAATGGAAACCTTGACCGTAGGGCAAAAAAGACTAGCAATACCAAATGCTGAGTCAAGGCAGGGAACTTCCATGACTCCCATCCCCACAACTGTGACGCCACCCGCTAACTATGACTAGTATGTCACGGAGCTACTCTCTCAGCTGGAGAAAGCTAAGGAGGAAAAGAGAATAGCAGTGGGCTGAGTTGGAAGTTGAGAAAGAGTCAATGGCGGCGTTCTAGCACAGCTGGAAAAAACCTGGCGGCAGGTGGCCATGTACCAAAAAGAAATTAAGGAGCTAAAAGCAAAGCTCAGTACCAAGGAAGAAAAGGAGAAAACCTGGAGACAACAGCTCGAAGACGAGAACTAGTAGCTGGTTGCACTAAAATGTGAATATAAACTCTTAATAATGCAACATGAGTACCTGGAAGCTCAATTGAAGAGAGTCCACTTGGGCATGGAGGAGCTTGCTGCAAGAGAAGTAGAAAGAGAGCAGGAACAGGAAGAGCATCACCAAGAGGTCAAAGACCTGGTAGTCAGGGTGTTCCTAGAGATAGATGAGCAGGAGAGGCTGGAGAGAGAAATCAAGCACTTGGAAAAGGAGAAGGAGGTGATCACTCACAAGTGGAAAGAACAAGAATCAGCAATAACACCCTTAACACAGAGGTAGGGGAAGAGCTTTAGGAAGATGACAAAGAGAGCAGAAGAGTGGGTAGCCCACAATGAAAGGAGGGTGAAAACCCTAGTGTGTCGTCTAGCCCAAGTGGAGAAAGACAAAGTACTCACTAAAATCAAAGTAGAGGCCACCCAAATGGGCTTCCAAACTCAGCAACGCACCTTCCTGAATACCTTATTGGATGTCACACAAGCAAAGGAAGGAGAATCCATAGAAGCCATCAAGAAGAAGCTAGGAATGGCACATAGGGCCCTAAGAGCAAGCCTACAGATGCCACCACAACCTATGGGAGTTGGCCTTAGCCTTGAAGAGTAGCGCCACTATCTCCTATTGGCAAGCCTAACAGCACAAGACATTGATCCACTTGGATTCATAGAAGGGGAATAGCAAGAGCCAAGGCAGGAGGAGGATGCAAAAATGAACTTTGAAATGGGACCACAAGAGGAAGAGCTTGTCCCACCACCTGCTTCCCCACTACCAAACAAGCAGTGACAAACAGATACCTCTGCAAAAAGAAAGGCGGCGTTGAGAGAAAGGAGAAAACAAATGGTGGAGGAAACAAGAAGAAGATGGAATGCCAGAGGAGTAATGGCACCACCGGTACCTATCCCCACCATGTAATGACGACGCTTCCATGCCAACCTTATGATCTAGGAGAGGCAACAAATGGCCACGAAGCCCTTTGATTTCAAATTCCAATTCCCCACCACCCTACATAGAGTTTTTCCCATTAAGGTGGTGGAGGAGGTGATTAATATCGAAGGCAGGCTTAGGGAGAAGTGGCTGAAGGAGAGAGAGTAGAACCCCACACTATGGGGCACTGAAGATGCAAAATTTTGGCAAAACAAAGTTTTTGAGGTACCAAGGTCTGTGCCTTGGTATGAATGCCAACCTACATGGAGAAGGTGGACCTGCGATGTCAACATGTATACTTGGATGGCCTTTTGCAACACTCAATCCTTTGAGCGGAACAACCCAACATTCATGCCATACCCTCAAAGGGTGGGAGTGGATTTTGACCCCAGTGTCCATGATCGGTATGATTTTCCAATCATCTACAATCTACATTGTACTACACATGAAGATATCCTTATTTTCACATCAGAAAATTTGTATGATACCATGGTCCACTTCATCAACGAATTCTTTTCATGCCCTGACCCCGCCTTTATTACCACCTATAATTACTTTAGATTGCTTAGGATACTCCTTAGGCAAGACCCCACTCCACAAGAGCATGGCCTCCCAACCCTCCATTTTGATCCTGATGCTATGGATAGTTGTGTGATGGCTCAACTAATGATGTGAGATGCATTACTACCTTCATTTTGCTTAGCTCTTCTAGGGGATATGAATAACAGCCGCTTCACTCGCTGCAATCATCCATTCCTCTCCACCACCACCCTTCAAGTCTACCTAGACCTCAAGGGGTATCTCCAAAGTTGCCAATTCCTTAGCAAATCTATTAAGCCTCCTTCTCCGCTTCACTCCGATTACAAAGACTAACTTCTATCATGACTATGTAACTCAAAAAAAAAAGGGAGACAAAAAGAGAAAAAGAAAGAAAGAAAGAAAGTATGAAACAAAAAGAAACACAAGGAGAATGGAAATGGAAAGAGAAATCACACAAAGACACAGCAAGCTATACATAGACCACAATCACTACACCTAGTGGTTCTCAAGTTAGGCACATCTGATGGCCTTGGTTGGCCGGACTCAGTTGGCCGGCCTCGGTTGGCTGGCTCTGTGTCTAGCCCCCTAGACCTTTTTGATCCCCCACTACACATGCTTAGGGCACCTTAACGGTAAGACATACCTAGGGAGGTAACACTCACCTACGATTACATGTCTCCTTGAGTTGCAACCACCGCACCCTACTTCCGCATGCACGAGATCCTCAAATGTGGGACATCACCCAGGCCTACAAACCCAACTCCCCATTCCACCAACACAAGCACAATGCACTACATGGTGAGGTAGACATCCCCCCTAGGTAGAGCACATCTTCTCTTTTCAAGTACCCTCAGATGCTGCAACCACCAACATCGAAGGCCGTGCCATCCATTCAACATACCCTTGGTCTCCAACAATGTAATCATTGCCAAGCTCCTCAACGACTACCAATCAAAACAAGGCCCCGTCATCCACTTAGGCAACCACCCTTTAAAGCACCAGACCCTCAAGAACAAAGCCCCGCAAGTGGGACTGGCACTCGTCTAGGAGGGGGAAATGTTAACCCTACAGAAGCAAAAGATGTGGAATGTGGATGAAATGGAAGAAGCAGGATGAAGAACAAGCAAAGGCGCAAGGGTAGCCTCTAAAATCAAGTTAAAAGAAAGATCACATTTTTTAGTGGAAACTTTTGTAAAAGAGCACCAGGCTCACTCTGTGCAAATTGTAAAAGGATAGACATGCATAGGCTAAAGAAATAGACCAAGTAGAAAGGAATGGGAAATAGGACCTTGCCACAATGGCCAATCATGTAAAAAAGGGGATGGGTGCCCATGGGATTTTAAGGCATGTATATAAAGTTCAAAAAGTGAATGAGAGCTCATTCTTTGGTGTGTGACAACAAGAGACTCTTCTTCTTCTCTTCTCTTTGCTTGCTTGTGTATGCTTGAGAGAGGGAGTGTGAGAGTGTGAGGGAGTGAGTGTGGGAGTGTGTGAGGGTGAGGGATCAAGGAGGTGAAGCCCTCCACCATCTCCTCTATTCTTCTTCTCTTCTCTTCTCTTCTCTTCTCTTCTATTCTCTTCTCTTGTCTCACATGTGGCTATGGAGGATGGAGCTTGGAGGTGAAGGCTTGAGGATGCTTGAGCTTGCATCAAGAATCATGGAGCTACTGGTGTGCTTTAGGGAGGAGGAAACTCATTCGAGCATCCAAGTAAGCTCACTATACCCCGGTAGGATCGAAGATGCATCGGCTAGGTGAGAGATATCCATACCTGCTCGCTTGAAATGCTTGAACGATAAGCGGTCCATGGGTCTTGGCGGTGGAGCGTGAGCTCCCTTCTACACCATAAAATGTAATAACCATTCTTGTCTCTCTTCCAACAATTGGATGATGGCTCAACAAGAGGATTAAACAAAGAGAGAGACCAAGAATTGAGTGCCTCTTATTGATTGATGAGGGTTGGGTGCTCCGATTTCAAAATTCCATAGCTCCCCTAGCTCACATAGACTCCCATGAAATCCATGGCTTCAATGCTTGAGCTTATCAATGAGTAATCCTTCAATTTGGAATGTAATCAATTTCCTTAAGGCTTTAGAAATAAGAAATTGTAAGGTTTCTATAATGAATTCTCCAAATCCAATCTTATAGTGTTCAAGAGACCTTCAATGCAACCATGCTTGCAAAATCTTCATAAATCCATACTATAGATAAGATTCTTGACCTCTAAAAGGCAAAAGCACTCTATCTTGAAGCACTTTTAGTGAAGAATTAATGGTCCTTAATATCCATGCATGACCATAGAGTATTAGAGCTCAAGAAGTAGAACATTTGATCAAATCTTGGTTTGAATGAAGAGAAGGAAGCTTGTAAATGATTCCTAGAGGCTATAAATTTGATTTAGAATCTTCATTCACTAACATTTAAGCGATTTCTTACTATTGTACATTGTCCACCATAGCTAGGGTTTGCAAGCTTCAAAAAAAAGAGGAATAATAGTCTTTAAGAATATGAATGACTTCCTTAGCATGTATCCAAGGTGCAAACTGACATAGAACAAGCATTGATGCCTTCAAATGCTCAAAATCTTGAGGAAGATGAAGACCTTTGTTGTTGCCTTGGTATTATAGCTCAATGGAGCAACCTCTTGCCACTCAAAGGAACCAAATTGTCATAGCCTAAAAATCGACGCAAATCACATTGAAGGGGCTAGAGTCCATATGGCTTCAGGCTAAGGATTTTAGCCTTTTGTAACTCTAATAATCCTACTTTACCCCAAAGTATCTCTATAATGGCAAAAACTTGACTATAGCTTGTTATTTTTGGCTATTGTTTGGCAAAATCTCTCCCAGATCTTTGTCAAAGCTCCAAGATTAGCCTATGCTTCATGTAAAAAGTCTACAAATACCTACCATGTGGCTTTTGTACTTGCTGCCTTAGATTATATGTGTGGAAATTTAGAAAATCAAATGGATCAAGAGCATATACTCTAATACCACTTGTAAAGAAGTGAGACAAGAGAGAGAAATATGAAAGATATGACTACAAAAGAGAGAGAAGATGAGTGCAGAGGAGAGAGAAAGTCTATTTGAGGAGAGAGAAAGATTGGAAATAGAGAGAATGAAGCCATGGAAGCTGAAAGAAAGGAGATTTAAGATGAAGAGACTTTTGTATTACCTAAATGGTGAAAAATAAAAGTCCCTTACATCTTATATACTAACCAATCTAGCTAGTATTTCCCCACATTATTATTTCTAGTCTCTTACAAAGTAGGTTAATGATGTACTTTTTTCCTAGCTCCTATTTTCTTCAACCTTGAATTTTGTTTTCAAATCAATAATATCCATTCAAAAATTGAGGAATAGTAGTTTAAATTAGCAAGCTTGAAATATGGGAGGATCTACCTTTGTGGGGTGTACTACATGTTCCTCCCCCATCGTTGCTTGCATGTAGTAGGGCAACTATTTGACCCATTGTGGGAAACCCAAGAGACAAGTAAGCTGCTCTACAAAGTTGGGAATTATGTCAATGTAGAGCCTACCTCATATAATATGAGCAAATAAAGCAACATGTTTATTATGTAAATGTTGTTTCCAAAGCTATGACATCTCATCTTCAAGAGATTAGCATTGTACAAATACAAATATAGGAAGTAAGTAGGTTCATGAAGCCAAGGTCTCACTCTCTATGGACTTTTTATGAAATTATGCCTTGATTATGCTACATCTAGCCTATTCATGGTTTTCATGGGAAAGTTATGATCAAAATATGAAATTTCAAGATGGGTTTCTAGCGCATTCTAAGATAGATGCTATCTGATATAATACCAATTCATTGAAAAAGGATATTGTCAAGTGTTCGTGGGTTGTACTAAGGAGAAAGAATGGATTGCTTGTACTTGGTGGGTCTTTGCAATAAGACATCCTTTAGAATCATGTCAAATTAATTAAACAATAAAATTATAAGAGAAAAGGGAGACTAAGAGAAACTAGTGTTATTATATTTGACCAAGTTTACATGTCAACAATAGTCGTAAGAGAATATTCCACCATAACAAAGTGGCTTCACTAATGCAAACCAATTTAAAGCCTTCAAAGATAACTACGATAATATTTCTTTTGAGAAGTTGGCAAGAAAAGGCTAAGCAGTTTTCAATGTATATGCTCCTCTACAAGGATTAGATCCTCATAGTTGATTCTCGAATGAAAAGATTGGAAATCATATCTTAGAATGTCGTGGGATTTGGAGTCAACCCCAATAAGTTTGCTATTTGTGATCTCATTAAAAAATGAAATTTCCAAGTCCTCACTTTATAAGAATTTAAATGTGGATAAGGGATTGTGAGGTATTCTTAGATTCATCTAAGGGGCTCAAAGGTACCACTCCCCTTTGTAAGTGGTACGTGAACCCTATTCTCATTGCATGTAGTAGTGATTGCAATAAGTTTATTGTCGTGAGGATTATCATTCAGGTTTTGATTTGGCCTTAATATCTAATTAAGCACAAAATCATTCCCAAGAAAGGAGGAAAGTGTGGGAGATCTTTTCTTAGCTTTGATGTTAGTCTTTCCCTTTGTCTTAAGTGATTGAAACATGATGGGAGCTTCTACTAATAGATCACATTGATCGAAAATCAAATCCTATGATGAGGTTCAAGTGTGGGAGAAGTTCCTTCTAATGCATGATCAAGCTAATGCTTTGGAATTAGGCCAAAGTGGATATCTAAAATAATTCTCCTAGAGAAGTAAGCATTCAAATTAGTCATGGAGGGTGTCAAGGCCTTATAGGATCTACTATTTGAGTGGTGCATGGTGGCTCAATCCATCTTCTTCTTTCAGCATATGTAGAGATATCTCTTTGTTTGATCATTTCCTAGTTTGGGCCTCTATAAGTATTGTGTTGCTTGATAATCAATGTAAATCTATGCCACCACCATACAAACTCACTACTTTGTTTCTAAAGAGTGGCAAGTTTAAGGAGCTTATTAGTGAAGTCTAGAGTAAGGATTATAGCAGTCTTAATTTTGTGGATAGATGGGATATTCGTATCAAAGAAACTATGGTTGTGGCTAAAGAGTTTGTTAGAAAAAATGTAGTTGCTAAATATCTAAGGATCCTTCTATCTTGGCTACTAGGGATAGCTTGTTCAACATTTTGTATGTGTTCCTTCATGATCAAATTACTCATGCTACTCCTACTTCAACTAAGATGTTCCTTTAAATATGAGAAGAAGTAAAGCTTGAAGGTGTTGAAGTTCAAGCTAGAGCTCGATGGCTCCAAGTCAAGGATCACCCATCTACTTTCTTCTTCAACTCTTTGAAGATTAAGAGGCTTTGAGACCTTATAGTGGAAATCATAGATCTTCTGATGACAAGAAAATTTTTGAGGTCTTCTATACCTAATTATCTAGTATTGTTGGTAGATGAGGGTTACTATGTAAGAGATGAGCACCAACTTGCCCCAATTCTTAAAATCATCTCTCCAAATAAAGCCTTGATTCTCACTCATTCTCATGAGGACAAAGAAGGTGCTCTCGAAATGAAGGAAGGCAAGCCACTTGATAGCAATAATTTGCCTATCAAGTATTTAAGGACCTTTTGGGAATAATATAAGCACAATTGATATACTTTACTTAATGAAGTCAACAAGGGAGGCTGTCTTTCCAATGAAGTGGAAAACTTGTAATGATTGGAGGCCTATTACACTTTTAAGTCCCTCCTATATGGTTTTTTCTATAAAAGTAACATTCATGAAGAAATTCTCAACTTGATCCTACCCTTGGATTATGCCTTTGGATGAGATAAAGATTTTGTGATGGTTAATCTTGATTTGAACAAGACCTATGACATAGTGAGATGGGATTTTATCATCTCACTTTGGAGAATATGAGATTTGAGGTTATTTTCTAGGGAATAGTGAAGGAACTTGGCACTTGCTATCTACAATGATTTTTCATGCCATTCTTCATAATCCACATATTTTGGTGGCCCCTAAAGGCATGAAATCTCTACCCCTACCTAATGATTCCTTCTTCCAAATATTTTCCTATAACAATGCAAGGATTATTGAGGGTTCTATTAGTGTTAAAGTCTTTGAATTCTATTATATATTTTCTAATGTCTTAGGGTTTAAAATTAGAAGAGATAAAACTGAGGTGTTGAGGCCATCAAATCAAGTCCTTGAAAAATTTGAATCAAGGGATATTGGGCTTGATAAGGTAATCAAATACCTTGGCTACCTTGTTGGGGTAGGGATCAACCTAAAAGTAGAGAGAGAGAGAGAGAGAGAGAGAGAGAGAGAGAGAGAGAGAGAGAGAGAGAGAGAGAGAGAGAGAGAGAGAGAGAGAGAGAGAGAGAGAGAGAGAGAAGGAGGAGGGAGAGGGAGAGGGAGAGGGAGAGAGAGAGGTTGCAATCCCAAGTTTCTAGCACAAGTAAAGTACTTATTATTAATGGAGTATCATGTTAAAATCCACTCTCCTTTCTAATAAAATTTTTTGTATTAAAGCATATTCTCCAATATTACATTGTTTTTTGGTGATGGTTTTTCCATTTCCAATTCCTCATGGAAACAAATTGAGAAAATGTTTAGAATATTTATCTCCCATAATGAGCCGCATCATAGTTGGCACTTTGTGTCATGGTCTCAAGTTCTTACTAAACAAAGCATTGGGTGGCTTGGGAATTAAATCTCTTTTGGAGAGAGCTTAGTTCATGGTTACAAAATTTGTAAAATTTGAGCTAGCCTTGGGATACATTGATGAGATTCTAGATGTTTTTGGCTTGATCAGAAAGAGAGTCTACCTTGGTTGGGATTGGTATCACAAGCTTCTCTTACTAATGAGAAAATTAGAATCATTGCATCAGGTTCAATCAAGGGTTGAGACCTAGAGGAAATTTCTGGTCCAGATTGTGTGGTAGTCTACTAATAAAGGAGATACCTCATTAAACATATATATTTGGTCTACGCTTTATTATAGTAGAGTTCCAAAAAGGCAATAAATCTTCACCTTGAGATCTTACATGTCTTGTATAATCAAATTCAATGTACCCCATGACTTCTATATCTTGGCCACCATAACATATGCACGCATCTACAATGCCCTTAAGGTACCCCATGATACCCTTCATAGCATCCCAATGTTGTACCATGTGTAGCTATATAGCATGCCACAATTCCCATTATAAATACTATGTCAAGTTTAGTGGCTATCATGGCATGAATCAAACTATCCATTGCAAATGCATAAGTGATCTTGGTCGTCTCATTCTTCTACCCATCAGATTGTGGATAAGCGACCTAACTAACCTTCACATGAGAAGTAAAGAACATCCAATACATCCTACATATGAAACTGATCAAGGACCTTTTGGATATCCTCCTTCTATGACAAGCAAAGGATCCCCTTCTTAGAGGGATCATGTGTGATGCACATCCCAAGAATATAAGAGGCATGTCCCATGTCCTTCATCTCAAAGCTCTTCTTTAGCTAACTTTTCAAGGTATCCAACTCATCATGAGTACTCCTAGAAGCAACTAGCATATCATCCACATAGAGTACCAAAATCATAAGGTTGGAATCACATGCTATCTTTGTGTATAAACACAAATCCATATCACTACGAATATATCCTTGTGACTACATAAAAGCATCAAACTTGTGGTACCATTCCCTAGGTGCATGCTTAAGGCCATAAAGTATCTTTCTCAACCTATACACCAAGTGTTCCTTGCCTTATTTCTCAAAGCCCTCAAGCTACTACATATAGATCTCATTGTGCAAGTCCCCATGTAAGAAAGCTAGCTTGATATCCATCTAATAGAGATCCATATCAAGTTGTGTAACCAAAGCCAAAACCAAGTATAGAGTAGTCATATTGACAATAGGAGAGAAAACTTCATTGAAGTCAATACCATGCTCCTACTTAAAACCCTTAGCAATCGATCTACCCTTATACATTGGCTTGGGGTATCCAAGGGTACTCTTCAACTAATACACCCACTTGCATAGTAAATCACATTTTCTACGAGTCAAAGGAATCAAATCTCACGTATGAATTTTCAGTAGTGAGTCGTACTCTAACTACATGGCCCTCTCCTAAGAGTGACTATCACCTCTACAAATGGCCTCATCATAGGTAAGGGGCTCACTAACATCTATCACCATAACATAATCCATAGAGGGTATAAACCAAACAAAATAGGCTATGGGACCTATACCTCCTGTCTAATATCATGGTCTTTGGCCACTAGAGCATCAATATCTATTGCAAGCTATCTAATTGGCTATACAATAACAAGAGGCTCCTCCTAAAATATCACTCCATGTACCTCAATGACTAGCTCAAAGCTACTTATACATTTTCTCCTCATGGAAAACAACATCATGGTTGCAAAGGACCTTCCGAGCAGCCTACAGATCCCATAGGCAATAGCCCATCTCATACGCATTCCCATAACTAGAAATATGCATTTCACGAACTTAGGATTCACCTTATTGCACTTATCCTTGGGAACATGGCAAAAATCCTTACTATCAAAGATAAGAAAATGAGCATATGTTGGAGGTTTTCTAGACCATGCCTCCTCTTCAATGTGATAGGTCAAGAGCAGTGAATGAGGATCGATTAATCAAATGTATGATAGTAGTAAGTACCTCAACCAAAATTATTGCAATAAGCTTGCCTAGCTCAGCATACTACAAACTCGCTCTTGAATCATCCTATTCATATGCTCAACGATACCATTCTAGGGTGGGATGTATGGGGCGATCAACTAATGCTCTCGAGGAGTCCACCTTATAGAACATATAAGACACCACATGAGTTCAAAAGAAATGGTATTATATTTAGTAAAATTTACAAGATTATATTTATAAAAATTATTTTTGAATTATGATTGTAAAAAATCCATAAGTTTAGTAAAGTAAAAGGGGTCATTTTAAGGCCTTATAACATGTTAAGAAATTGTATTTTTTAATATCCTTTAAATGCATGCTATATAGATAATTTATTATAGGTAGATCCCTTGAGCAATGATTAATACCCCTCTCATCACAAAACTATTCAAAGGCTTTAGATACATACTCAACCCCATTGTCAATTTGTAGGCATTTCAATCTAAGAAGAAGAAGAAGAAGAAGAAGAAGAAGAAGAAGAAGAAGAAGAAGATTTTATTTTATTTTATTTTATTTTATTTTATTTTATTTTATTTTATTTTATTTTATTTTATTTTATTTTATTTTATTTTATTTTATTTTATTTTATTTTATTTTATTTTATTTTATTTTATTTTATTTTATTTTATTTTATTTTATTTTATTTTATTTTATTTTATTTTATTTTATTTTATTTTATTTTATTTTATTTTATTTTATTTTATTTTATTTTATTTTATTTTAACCCAAATGATAGGATGTTGTAATAAGCTAGTGTCATATGTCAAAAGAAAGAACAAGAACAACCAACACTGAAGGTTATACACAACTACAGTGTCTCACTAACCATACATAGGTTAGGCATAAACATCATGCACATAGAAGGTTTCAGGGTAAAGAACACAGAGCTGACAAATCCATAACTCACTAAGCAAATATCAATACATAATCCAAGATCATATAACTATCACTAACAACACATTGGCAAACATAAGTACTAGGTCCAAAGTAAGTGATCAAATCAGTCCACTATAGGATAACTGCATCCAATCAAGAGAGCATCTACATGAAGTACATATTCCTCCATGGTCTCAGTATTGAATGCCAAATGAGCAATGCAAGCTCAAAACATCAAGTACATGACATTCGAGTATCCAAGATATATGAAGCATGAGTGAAGAGCATAAAACCCAATAGATTCTTCAACCACATACCTACATAAGCCACTAAAGTAACCAAGGTATATAACCACGACTAAGATCAATGCAAGAGAGCCCAAATATCAACTTAAAAGTGTACCATAGCATACCAAAAAGTGTAAATAACAACAAAAGTAGCAATACATCCACTAAGTATCCCATAAAGCATCAATAAGTCAAGAGCATAAAACCCAATAGATTCTTCAACCCTGTAACTACATAAGCCACTAAACTAACCAAGGTATATAATCACAACCAAGCTCAATGCAAGAGAGCCCATATCTCAACTTACAAGTATGCCATAGCATGTCAAAAAGTGTGCCTAACAATAGAAGTAGCGGGGCATCCACTGAGTATCCCATAAAGCATTAATAAGTTAAGAGCATAAAACCCAATAGATTCTTCAACCTCATAATTGCATAAGCCATAAAGTAACCAAGGTATATAACCACAACCAAGATCAATGCAAGAGAGCCCAAATCTCAACTCAAAAGTATGCCATAGCATATAAAAAATTGTACATAACAACAGAAGTAGCGGTATATCCACTGAGTATCCCATAAAGCATCAATGCGCATTAAGCATAAGCTTTTCACTGATAAATCCTTACTGCCTTTTATTATAATACTGAAATGATACTAAAATATGACCTATCTCAAGTTCAAATCCATCCCAAAAGCATAACCATACCATCTGAGCACCAAAATAGTATGCCCAAAGCATCAAACATGCAATATGGAATTTAGCATTTACTATCCAAACCAAAACTATTCTATTCTCTATGAAACAGAGAACAAAAAACTACACAAAATCAACTTTGTGAGTACCAAGATCTATAGCTCTTATCTGAAAATCCCATAATTGGTTGAAAAAGCAACTAGCTTTTTGCATGCCATCCTAATCTAGAAGCTTTTTCTAACTTTTTTAGATTTTTATAATAAACAATATCAAAAATATGCTAAAATTATCCAAAAATCTATTTTCGGATAATCCATGCAACTCACACTAGTCCTAATGGCTCAAATCACATTGACTCTCTAGATCAATAAAGAAGTTGAATGACGATGCATTCCATACTTTTTTACACTATGTCCTCATAACATCACGGCAATGTCCTGCCATTACCCATGGAGGATCAACCTGAAGGTTCCTAATTGACCTAACAGTCACCTATCAACAACTAGCTCACATCCGGAGGTGTCCTTCAACAGGCTTCTTGTCCAAAAGGAGCGGCTACCATTACCCTTGGTTCATGGAGTACAACACTTTTTTCTAATAGCAGACTCAGGATCTATGAAATCCCTCACAACGCTCTGGCACAGCCACCGTACCTTTCCCCTAAGATAATTCACAGTTTGGGCTTTAAGACCAAACCCTAGGTAAGTCAGCGAATTGGCCCTTCCTAGCGTTTGATTTTTGGGAAACCTCTCGGCTAACCGAAACCACCCTGCCGCCATAGGACTGGATTCATCGGGAATCCATCCACCCACTTCCCTCTATGGAAGTTTTAAGTTATCTAATTACCTACCACATTATGTGAAACATATAAAAACAACTTCATTAATTAAAATCCTTTCATGCACAATTGTTCGTTTATGTAATTTAGTCACGGATATATAATCAGAATAAAACAATTTCATTTATTCCATAATGTGTATTCTCTCGCCCATATAGGAGAAATTTACAATTTCATGTGTTACCTCATTTGACACATATGCATGTCACCAAGATCAAATCCACCTATAACTAGCGTTTATAGGTGTTTCAAGTAGAACTCGGGCCATACAAGCGACCAAGTAGTTCTTAGGTGCGAAAAAAGGATTTACTAGCTAGAGCCCCCCTAGCACCCTATCCACCTCCTACTTAATATGATCCCTGTTGGGAGACCTCTCACCATCAGAACTGGTCCATGCTTTCATGGCGGTAAAAACATCCTCTCTTGGTATGGAGATTCAACACCTATTCTTGGGGGAGGTATAGGGCTCCTCAATTCTTATATGTTCCAATTCTTAATTCAATCAAGATCTAATCTAGAAGATCACAAACAAGATTGATGCCCGCAAGCAATTATGACTTCAATCAATTAGGCAGCTTTCAAGTGATGCTTAATTCTAGTAGCAATCAATACTTGAGTTTCACATAATGAAATCTTCCCCTTGGAGTTTAACTAGGGGTATCTAGATTTTTGGGGTCTCTAACTTTCCAGTTCTTGTAACCAAGTTTCTTGCCCTTAAGTTAGTATTTCTTAAGAGACTTATCTTATTTCTATTGAATTTGGATAGAACTTTTTTAGAAAAACCAATGGTATCGCGGTTGGTAAAGGGTTGTTATCCGTGCCCATGACTCCATTAGTGACTCCCGTGCTCCCAACTCCAACTATTGCTTCCATGGTAGTAGGGTCATTCAGGATTTCTGCTTTTGAATTATTTTTATTCGGGGCCATGATGGAAATATGATTCATACAAGAAGAAGAAGAACGGCAGTAGTACAGGTTGGCAAGGGTGTAAGACTCTCTATGATGATGATGGATATTACGGGATTCAATGATGTAGGTCTCACAGATGATTCTTCTTGCCTCGTGGAGAGAAATACTTCACTCTCTAGTAGACGGAATAGAGTCGAGAGTAGAGGTATGATAGAATAGGATAGAGTTCTTCGGTGTCTTCTCTTCTTGGATGAGAGTAGAAGAGGATGAGAGACTTTGAGCATATCTCCTTCATTGGGTTGAACAGAATGATGTCTCTTCGTCTCATGGAATAGAGTCTTCTCCTTCTCGATTAGCGTCTTGTCCCATCAAGATTGCTCTTATCGCTCCCTCTAGTAATCCCCAAGCCCTCAATTTATAGTTTTGCAAGGGGGTAGAAGAGATGAGGTTGCTTTTTTAGTGATTTTGGATGATATCATTGATGACAAAGAGAGAACACTTTCTTTTAGCACTTAGCTTTAAAGCTTATGTTTTTTTTTTGTCACTATTTTCATTTTTTTTCTACCCTACAACTTGTTTGGATCATAATCTCATCGTATGAACTCCAAATATAGTTGTTCGGGTACTCAAAACAATCAAAACGCATTTAATCGACCAGCAAGCTTTAGTAGAATTATGAAAATCCATCAAAAATAGGTGAAAATGACAATTTTCGTAAATCTCATTACTTTTATCTTAGACAACTTATTTTTTTCAAAATAAGTCATAGTATATATTTGGATCCATCTAAAGTGGGAATTAAGTCATCTAAACATGATACTAGAGATTTCTAACTATTCTAGTAAACTAGTCCTACTACCTATAAATACTGTAGAGATTTTGCAATTTTTTCATATGTGGACGCACCTTAAAATAAACTAAGTAATGGGGACGTTACACTCGGAAAGGGCCTAGACCTTGGAATTTTGTTTTCTCCTTGTGCCCTCTATTGGAGTAGAGCAACACAAGGTCAGACTTTTCAAAATCTCGTTGTTTGATTTGTTTATCAAACCAAGCCATTCTTTATGTTTCTTTGTAGATAAGAGTGTGTGTCACTAGTAATGGGGTTTTATGACAATCGTTCTAATTATGTTATATGGTCCATCCAAGATTTCTTGCCTTCCTATCTCTCTTACACTACCACTCTCAAGCTTGGGACAAAGAATTTGATCGGCATAATTGCATTGATCCCATAAGTTGATGTAAAGGGGGTTTGGCAATATTCTAGGCTATGTGATAGACCCAAAGCACTACCAACAGCTTGTTGTCCCAATCACTTTGAGAGGTGGAGACGATTTTGGTTAGGACATTAAGTAAGACTTTGTTTGTAGCTTCAACTTGACCATTTTCTTGAGGGTAATATAAGGAGAATTTTCAATGTATAATCATGAATGTGGAAAAGAAGTGTAAAATCATTTCATTAATGAAGTGCGTACCTTGATCGCTCATGATCTCAATGGAGCAACCAAACCCTAAGATCACTTACTACATGGCCTAACCGATAGAATTGAGCTAATAGTGTTGTGTTTTAATTATGAGTTAGCAAAATCATGTCTTTTCAATTGGTCTCTCAGGTATTCCATTTTTCAACACCTCAATAATGTCGTTAGCGAAGTGGGGGATGAGTTAGCTTTAAAGAGATCTTATGTTTTAGATGCATTGAACAAATGTGCATTTGGCAGGTCATCTATGATGCCATTGTCTACTGGCTTTCCATTATGTATTCAAGATAAATGGTTAGCCATGTAATGCTACTTTCCCTTTTGCACCATGACTGAGAAGTCAAATTCAAGTAGAAGTAGCAACCATTAGGCTATGCGATTGCTAGCACATGGGTTATTAATAAGATACAGTAGAGTCTGGTTGTCTATGAAAAAGGTAAAGGGCATTGCTAGCAAATAATGCCAAAACTTCATTATGGAAAACACCATCGCTAATCCTTCTCTGTCAGTGGTGGTGGAGTGGTACATCTCGATGTTCGTGAGTTAGAGACTAGCAAAGCTCACTAGATAATCTATTTTCTGTTCCCCAAGTTGGTACAACACTACTCCCATGGCAAACTTTGAGGCATCAAAATGCACATGGAAGGTTATGTTACAATCTGTGGCCTATAAAATTGTTGCTATGGTTATAGACTTTTCAACATTTCATAGGCATGTTGGCACTCCTCAATCTAGTTGAAAACAATCAATAACTCATATAGAGGTGGAGCAATCAAGGTGTACTTTAGCACAAATCATTTGTAATACCTTGTGTAGCCAAGGAAGCATTGAACTCCCTTGTAGTTTGTCAGCGGTGGCAATTCGATAATGACATTTTCTTTTAAAAAGTTTGTTGCAATCATATTCCTTTGAGACCAGATGCCCTAGTATGCATCCATGTTTCACCCAGGATTAACACTTCAACGGGTTCAAAAAAAGATTGTATTTCCTACACTATTCAAATACAACTCGTAGTTTCTTGAGGTGATTTATCCAGTAGTTGTGCACACAGAAGTCATCTACAAACACTTTCAACCATTATGGAGAATGTCTTTGAAAATTATGCACATTAGTTATTGGAAAGTGGTTGGTGCATTGGTAAGGCCAAAGGGCATTACGATGTATGCAAACACACCCCATTTTGTAGAAAAGCTATTTTGTGCCTATCGTTTGGATGAACTTGTACCTAATTGTATCCTAAAAATCCATTCAGGAAGTTGTAGACTTCCTATCCTATAACTATTTTCAACATGTGCTCGTCGGAATAAGGCAATAGATAGTTGTCTGCTTTCATGGCTACATTGACTTTCTTGTGATTTATGCACACTATAATTTTTTGGTTCTTCTTCAACACAATGACAATGGGCAAAACCTAGTCTGTGTGCTCAATTTCATAGATAAACCTAGCATTTAGGAGCTTATCAATTTCCTCTTTTTAACATCATTGGTGTGCTTTGGGTTCATAATGTATAGGTGTTGCTTAATTGACAGTGCATCAAGCACCATGGAAATGTTATGGGTTACAATACTAGGATCTATTCCCTTGAGCTCCTCGAGTGACCAAGCTAACAAATCTTTGAACTCTTGGAAGAGATGCATAACATTAGTCTCCTCATCCTCAAGGAGGTCATTGGCAATGAAGACATGTCTAGATTTATCGTCCTTAGTGGCTAAGTTAATCTCTTTGACTCTCACCAAAACCCTTAATAAGTTTGCTAGCTTGTCCTTGATGTTTGCCTCCCATCAATACCATTATCCGATCTCCTTTTTAGTGAATCACTTAGGGAAGTCATGTAGCTTTTTATGTTTTTCAACATTTGTGTCTATTGTCTTTTTTCTCATATCCTTCTTTAACCTTTTGCATCATAGGTGGACTAGAAGATCCCTCTTGGCACGTCGGGTTTGAGGTAAAGAATGGATTTTTGGGTCATTATCTGAGCTAACCTCTAAATTGAAGTTAAAATCACGGCCTTTGCTAGATGAGGGTGTTTCCACCAATGAGATCACAACTCAAAAGTAGTTCCAACTTCATACAATCTTGCTGAATTGACTTGGTTAAGGCTTGCTTGTGCATAATCTGGTACTTCCAAGTATTCCAACCAAGTCTGGTTATAATCCATCTTGACTACTCTATCAACAAGTAGCACGTGCATTTCCCTAGGTTCGGAATGCACAATGATTTTCTCAATTGCATGCCCGTCAGTGTCATAGTCTATGGTTTTGAGTTCAATGAGTTCAATGGTAGAGGCCTCTTTTTTTAATTCACAATCTGTATCTATGTGCTTTTTGTCTTTTGCATTAGAGTACTTATCATCCATAAACTACTTCTTTTCACCAACCCTCATCTCTTTCGAGGAGAGCCCACTTATACAATAGATTCAAGACATGGACTTTGGTCCACTTCTAATGTTGAGCTTCCAAAAGCTCTTCGGAGAAGTTTTAGATTTGCCCCAAGTTCATCATGCAGCTTCTCTTTCAAGAAGTCAAGGATCTTCATTAAGTCCAACTTGCTTATGGGCACATGGTAGGACATGCCAAGAGCTGTCTTGGTATGTGGTGCCATCATGCAAATTGGAATTGAAGTTGGTGTTTGGCCTAAGTCATTCCTCTTTTCTCCTTGCTTATCCACACTGTTGGTTATATCAAGTTGTTTGATTGTAATCATCATTATTGTCTAAGGAGGGAAAATTGATGGTGGCAAGGATATACATCTAATCTCCCTCATCATCAGGATAGAGGATGTATTTTGTGAGTGAACCATAGTTTGGTGTGGATTGCCTTTAGTAAATAAGGTGGAGATGGTATCAAGGTTAATGGGTGAGGTCTTCTAAGTATCCATCTCAATCCTAATAGCTTCCATGCAATTTTTGAAGAACATTAAGATGTCACCCTAGTCCTTGATCACTCGAGTGCTTCTCATCCAGGGTCAACCTAGTAGAATGTCATAGTTGAATCCCTTCATGACAATAAAGTTCACTGATATTTTGATGCCTAAAATTTTTATAGGCTAGTCTTTCAACACACCAAATGTTCTAGCCTTTGTTCCATTGGCTAATGTAACAATAAATCGCATAGTTTCTATAGGTGGATTGTCCCAAGCTTACAATACCGCATGGCTAAGGATGCTAACCCCCATTCTTGTGTCTAAAATTCTCTTTTTGGTGGAGTCTCCCAATGCAACAAGAAGAAGTACTACATACATCTTATTCATTCCTAGAAGGAGTTTACTTGCAAGCTCCCTATTGTCATATTTAGAGTCAAACTAGGTACGTGTGTGTCACTGGTGTTACCTTGTGTGAGTGGTATTATCGATTGCTTTGATTCATCAATCCACTTTTTTAATGCATTCCAAAGTGAAGGGCTTTGCTTTAGTATCAATCCTAATGGTAGGAACACCAATGTTGAGGTTAAAGTAGCTAGCGAGCTAGCATCTGGTCTCTCATGCACGCATTTGTCAATGTCTTGTTGCCTATGGTCATTTTATGATTAAGGTTGAGATGTGGTCCTGCTTGCATGGAGAGGAGTTTGTGTTGGGGTTGTGATTTGTCTCTACTCATATGTAGGTAGGAGGAGCAGGTGGACTCATTATTGACAGGTCATCCAACCCTTCATCCTTGATGGGGGCTTAGCATCCTAGAGGCATGCTTGAGTCGCTTTTACCTAACTTCTCAATTTATCAATAGCATCCAATTATAGCTTGAGATCTGGGTATTGCCTCACTTTAGCATTCCCACTTGCATTCATTTTGGGAGCTAAAGTATTGGCTTCAATGTTAGGAACTTGTTCCCCTTTCATCAAGGTTGTGGGGCACTATTGATCTTAAGGGTTAGTTTTGCTTCGATTCTCTTTTTCCTTTTTCTTTCGATAATTTTTTGCATGTAAACAAGGCATTCAAGTTGCCAGACCTGGGATTGCAATGCCAACATGTTTAGATTGAGCTCTAGTCATGACATTTAATGGGATCGGTGTGGCCTCATCATCAAGTGCTCCGATACTGAAGATGTTAACCCTCAAACGAACAAAGGTGGAAAATCCCAAAAAGCTAAAGCAGAAGACAAAGACAAAGGCCAAGGAAAAGAGGAACGGAAGACAAAGACGCACAAGGAGAAGAGTCTTAAATAAGGGAGAAAGGCGCACAAGGAAAAACGCAAGTCAAAACTTTTGTAAAAGAGCGCAAGTGCATCATGGTTTAATTCAAGGAGCGCCGGGCTCTCACCCGTGCAATTTGTAAATGTAGATGGGCGGTGGAAAGGAAGCTAAGAAGATAGAAGGACAACGGGAAAAAGGGCCTAGGCTATGGTGGCCGACCATGTAAAAAAAGGGGAAAAGGGGATGACCACCCAAAAGGGATTTAGGGTTTTGTATATAAAGTTGAAAAGTGAATGAGAAGCTCATTCTTGTGTGTGGCCAAAAGTAGCTCTCCTCTTCTTCTTCTTCTTGCTTGCTTGAGCTTGTGCTTGAGAGAGGGAGTGTGAGAGTGTGAGGGAGTGAGTGTGTGAGGGTGAGGGACCGTGGGGTGGAGAAGCTCTCCATCTTCTCCTCTCTTCTTCTCTTCTCTTCTCTTCTCTTGTCTTGCTCACGGCAATGGAGCTTGGAGCGGGAGGATCGAGCTTGCTTGAAGCTTGCACTTGGATCGTGGAGCTATCGGAGTGCGCAGGAGAGGAGGTAACTCGAACGGCATGGAGGTAAGCTCACTACACCCGTAGATATGGATGGCGCGTCGGTTATGTGAGAGGTAGCCATTAGTGCTCGGCTTGGAACGCTTGAAACAATAAACGGTCCGTGGGTCTTAACGGTTGAGTAAAAGCTCCCACATTTTGGTTCCGTTGCTGGGACCAACGGATTCAAGCCTTGAGTGCTTGCGCGCTTCGAATCGAGCATCGAAGTAAGGGCTTTCCTTGAACCGGTTCTTGAGATAGGTAGGAAGGGGGAGGGTTGAAGATGGTATTCGATCTCCTTGTCAAGTAGGTTTTTTGCTTCCTTGAGATTTATGTTGTGGAATGAAGTAGTGTAGGTATTTACTTTGTGATTTGGGTGCATTAGGGTAGGAAAAAACAAAGAAAAATAAGAAAAACAAGCATCAGGGTTTCTGCTGTCATAACAAGGCATGAGGGTTTGATTCGTTTGCTGATTTGCATTTTGGAGTTTTTTGGCTATCCCAGGTATATAGATCTCTTCCCCATCACTCCAACATCATTCCTGTGGAATCTTGTAGCTTACAATAAGCAATATCTTAAGATTTTGGACGATTTCATGCTCAAAAGTGCGTTCGGGTTGGCGGAATCGGACACCCGATTCAGTGTATGAGTCTCAGAATCGGACGTTCGAACAACCGTCCGATCGGACCAACCCGTCCGATTTTGGGACTCGGACCAACCTGTCCGATCGGACGCCTCATCCGATCGAGGAAATCGGACCCACCCCTTTCCAAATCGTAGAATCAGACTTGACCAAAATTGGACCACTGGGCCGATCGGACCAACCCAAAATTGGACGTCCGATTCTGATAATCGAATTCCTGAAAATCGGACATATGAGAATCGGACAAAAAACTGTCAAAATCGGACAGGTATCTAGAACACACATTTTGATGCATCTAAACCCCGAAATTGACCCCAAAGGCTACGTAGAGCTAAAGGCACATCACAGATTCGTCACTGGGCTGAAACTTAGAGCAAGTGGTTCAAAATTTGGCTATAAATGGTCCTCCAAATTGCACATGGTGTTTACCGTAACGGCCCTGCGGGCCGGGGGGACTACCCCCCCCCCCCCCCCCGGACCCCCGCAGAGGGGGCTCTGCCCCCTCCACACCTCCCCCAAGTAGGTTGGAGAGAAAACGCGCACCGTGACAAGTCCTCCAAATTGGACCCTAGTGAAGTAATGGCTCTACATGAGCATGGATTCTCACTGGCAAAAGAGCAGCCAAAAGCCCATACCCGAACAGAGAGAAACAGAGACCCTAGAACATCAATGGGCCAATTTAGCCATCAAGGGCAAAAATGCCACACCACGAGAACACAAAGACATTGTGTTCATACCATGTCTAGTCAGAGCGAAATGCAACATCAGCAAGCTACAAATGCCAAGATGACTAGACATGACACTCTTGATGAGAGATGTGCCTTGAGCAACACTACACAAATGACCCAAGACATCGGTGGAGAATCCACGTCTCGTTATGCAAGTGGGGACTCAAGTTCATCTGTTAAAAGGCTTAAATTTACAAGCCAGGACCTGGAAGATGAAGACATAGTACCACCTGCTTATCTTAGGGTCAAACTCACCGCAAAAAGAGAGCATACTATTGATGCTTTGATTGATGAAGGAGCAGATTTTAACATCTTGACCTATGAATCATGGACCCTACTAGGCCAACCGGAGCTAACACCGACTAATACAACTCTTAGCCCTTATGGGGGACCTCCACAAGCACTCATAGGGAAGTGCAATGTCCTTGCAACAATTGAAACTGAAAGCTTGCCTATCCTATTTCATGTTCCTCCAAATAGTGCTAGCTGCGGGAAAGAAACCCTCCTAGGAAGACCCTTCAAAAGGGCGACCAAGTGTAAGGCAGACTATGTAGCACAGAGGATACACCTGACACTACCGGGTGTGAGGATAGTCACAACCTTTAGCAAGGGTGACCTCATCAAACCTCGAGGGAAAGGCAAGCAAGGTGCTGACATAACAGTCAAGCTTGCTGACGAGAGAAATGACTTTTTGGAAGAGTTAATACAAGCACAGGTCGAACAACGAGAACCAGTGAGTGAGGCCATGCCTGAAACAAGAAGGTCAAGAGACAATGCCAAGGACGGGCTTTGGACTTACAAATATCGTAGAAGACCCCAAAAGAAGCCCAAGCCTTATAGACACAGGCAACAATGGAGGGTCAGCACAATGTCGCGATGGATATCCAAAGCGTTGCTACGTGCTCAAGGGTACTACGCAGGTAACCGATGGATTTGGGTACCAAATCCCTTGCTAAACCGCCTCTATCAGTTGAAGGCCAGAGTGCATCAAAAGCAATGAAGCATAGGAGGAAATCTAAGAGAAACTCTAGGTCTCGAGGCAAGAAACCAAACATGATTGTTCGAAGGAAAGAGCCTCAGCCTAGCATGCTAAATAGACAGATGTCATATGTAGCCATCAAGCATGCACCAAAATCATTAGTGCCCAAAGAGCCTTTGATTTCCCAAGGGGAGAACAAGCATCATAGGCACAACATTGCTCAAGGCAAGGCCGATCGCTCAACAAAGCAAATGGCACAATCGTCTAATAGCCTCGAGCAAATCATTCAGCCAGTGCCAAGTCCACCTAAGAGTCCCAGATCTCCTACATCCTCTTTTTCCAAACGGACACAGGAAGCACAACACCGGTTGTCAAGGGAAACTACTCAATTCCAATCTCTATCTCCATCGAGGCTTCCAAATATCCAAGAGGGGGGACATGACACTAGCCACAGCCCTCGACCCAAGGATATGCTTGTGCAACCCAATGTGACCAGATCAACTCATGCTCGATCTACACAGATGAGTGCTCAAAGGGCAACAAAAAAACACGGCCACTTCCAATCGACCTAGGGACTTGGCACCGCAATCCATCAAGGATAGCCAGCCCACTAAACTAGCTATTACTACTTCCAATCAGGGATCACAGCAGTCGCAGCCCTTAGCTGTGACAATGCCCCTTGTGGAACGTGTCCTTAGTAGTTTACCTGTGGGGGAGGTGTCGCAACCAAATCCCTCGACAATTCCAGCACTTTCAAAGTGCCTAAAGCCTAGGCTGGAGGAGTTAAACACAAGGGAGTTGGCTGAAGAGCTAGACTCTCCGAAAAAGGAGGTAGTTGTGCTCTCACAACCTAGCGAGGCTATTCAGCAGGCCACGGCCATGTCCCATAAGGACACACTAGAGAAAGAGAATGCTGAGGCCCAACCAAGCACATCAACGGTTGATCTAGTCCAGGGTCCTGAGTCATTGAGCGATGCACCTTCACTGACCAGGAAAAAGAGGAAAAAACAACGAAGACAACAACAATCACAGGTGGTTGTGGACCCCAAGAGCATTGAGACCAAGAGCGATGGAGAGTTGGGGAATAAAGCATCAAGTCCATCTACCAATGAACCCATTGATGTCTCTCCTGATAGCAATGAAACCTCTGTCACATCTGTGTGCTCTGAAAAATCAAAACAGCCGTTGCCATCAACAGTTGCTTTCAACACTCAATCCACCGACAATAGAACTCACATCGATCAATCAAGAGTGGATACAATGTCGTCACAATAGGGTGACAAATCTATACCAGTCACATCCAAGAAGAACCATGACAAAATAGCAGCAAAACCTCAGGAAAAACGCACAATCCCTGAGAGCATAAGCAATCCTAGCGTTGACCAATCTTGCTCATCTAGGCCTTAACCCCCAGCTATGCTAAAGCCTAGACAAATTCCTAGAACCTTGCATGAGATGGCAACCGAGTAAGCCCTCGTTGAACATAGAAGTGTCGCAGAATTCTTAGCTGAGTTGGATGCTAAGCTCAAGGTGTTCACACAAGTCTACGTCCTTGCGGATGTGGGCACAATCCCCAAGGAGCAACTTGGAGATTACTTGCCCTTCCCTCTATCCTGGGAGGAGCAAGAACATCTTAACGAGCACTACGATAGGCTTCTGCATGAACGCATGCGACTCATCTCTGACGAGGAAGCCGATGAACTGCGCTTAACTGTCACATTCAATGAAGTGCTCTACAGCCCGAATCTTGTGGACATAGAGCAACTAAAGCGACTAACAAAGGGCCGAAGTCAATTTGAACAGCGTTGGTGTGAGAACCGCGTTGCAATGGCCGAACTAGGGGCTCGGATCATGACAGTCTCTGAGGAGCGATTGGCCAAATGGCGGTCTCAAAGAGACCCAACCTATGTAGCACCAACTTCCCTTCGAGTGCTAACTGGCATTTGGGGTACAGACTTAGCTGCAACTAGCCTAGAGAGCCCTTTGATTGATAAGGTTCTCACTGAGGAGGAGTTACACATTGCCAGTAGATTTGGACAAGGTTCCATGCTGCTCGATGTGGCAAAATATCTATCGGTATTAAGTAAGCTGCCACGAGTGCTAAATGCATGCACCACGCTCCAGTACAACCCCGAGTTCTACAATTGGTTCTTATCCTCATGAAGTGACATGGATTCATAAATATGTATATAAATAAACACTGATTTTTGTGTCACCATGTATAAACAATATCAACACACACAAGCAATGATAGTCAAGTGGCGCAGGGAGAAGAGTTGGGTCTGATAGGCTAAGCTTCTCAAGTCCTCCTCTCATCACGCATTTAAAAGCCGGGTGACCATCCCCACCTCCAAGTGAAGGGCATGCAACCCACATTACCGCCATAGGAAGCCTTGACCAACGACTCTGATGGTGTAGATAGGGTGTAGTCCCTTTCTATACACCTTCTTCCCTTTCTTGTCTATCCTTTCGAGGGGGAGCCCTGCCTAAATCCATGACCGCCAGCTGACGTAACTCAGCGTGAACCAAGATCTGCTAATGGCAGGAGGCTAAATATACATCACGGGGGCCATCCCTCCACAACAACGCTGCATGCCCCACCCCTCCCCTTCTCGTCCTATGCGCTTGATAACCTGCACTATAATCCCTTACATATGAAGGGACTTATCATGTGGCAAATCCTAATCCTTGATTCGCATCTTACAGGCCCCCTGCGAGGAAAACATGGAGAACCAAGGGCAGCTAGCTTGCAAGGACGCTCTCCGCAGCCACCAGGAACATGCAGCACACGCCCCTCCGTCGATGCGCTACGTGTCCACTCTTAAAAGGTACGCCAAGAAACACGGCCCCAAGCGACACCGCCCTGGACGAAGGCTGAAGAATCCGCGGGCCAAGGGAGCAGAAGCTCAAAGAGGCGCACACAATGTGGCAACACTAGTGGCACAAACCCCCAACGTACGCTCGAACACCAGATGCTCAGGGTAGCTCGGGATAGGGCAGAATTTAATGAATTGTTTAAAGACATTCTGGAAACAGTAGCGGCCCGGGACTACACCATTCATGTCCCGACCGACATGTTCCCTGCCCAGCCTCACGGGAGCCCCGCACTAGCACCACCCCGATCGCCTAGTCAACCGGACTCACCCCGCCTCGTACCTATCGACTAAATCCCTATGATGTACAAGTAGCTCAACAAGTCAGCATGCTAGAACATTTTGTTTTTTGATGAGTAAAGGGGCAAGGTCCCCACTTGTACACTTTCCCGTTACTTCTCGTTAATGCATGCGACCTTAACAAGCAATGAAATAGGCATCCTAATAGACATCATAGAATTCTGAGAAATTATGTCCTATCATGATTGCAATTGTTTGATGCCCTTAACACAAGCGAGCATATACTCTCACGAAGTGACAAGTGGATGCAGGATAATACAGGTCCTTGTGCAAAAGTGTTAAATGCCCGATCACCGCAAGACCATTGACCCCACAAAGAGCCGCGACAAAGCCACGCTGCCGAAAGCAAAAATCACCCTTGCCGACCACCCACATCGCATGGTCCAACACACATTCATGGGCCACGCTCCCTTTCTGGGTCAAGCTCTATAGTTGGCTCACGGCAATCGTTACCTCAATTGTGCCAACATCGCGTGTGTCGCAAGGAGGTTTGCAATATCTCAAGTGTATCTCCCAATCTCAACAACTGCTTCTCTAACAATGAGGCTAGGGCACAATCATCACTGTAATATCCATTTCTTGAGCCTTCGAGCTTGACATTTTCCAACCCACTGAAAGGCTGATAGCCTCAACATATTGCAATGGTTGTACTCAGGCAAGTCACAAAAAAAGGGGAAAAAAAAAAGAAAAGAAAAGAGGAGAAAGAAAGAAAGAAAGAAAAAAGCACAAGAAAAAGCAACAAAAATGAAAACAAAAAATAAAGAAAAAAAAGAGAGAAAAAAAGGAAAAAAAAACAAAGAAAAGAAACGAACGAAAAGAACCACCCACAATCACAGCACAACACCTAGGGGTCCTCAAATTAGGTACGTCCAGTGACCTTGATCGACTGGCTTCGTCCCTAGTCCCCTAGCCCTTTAGCATCACCCACAATTGTTCAGGGCACATCAAGGGCAGGACGTACCTAGGGAGCTTGTCTCGCCTATGGTTAGACTTGTCACCCTGACCCACTTGCACAATTCCCTCTTGCACTTTGACTTAATACCATTGCAATCAATTGTGGTAAGCACCGCACGATTGGCCATGAAATGTACACCGTCCTCATCAAGCAAGTCCAATAGCTTCCAGCTATCGAAAGTGCGGTGTCCCTGTATTCAATTATGCTCCGTCGTGCAGTCACAATGCAAAGGATGTCTCATATACCTTCACGTAAACTTCTTCTCAACATGGACAACTTTGCTACATCAACACATTGTTACGAGAAACTAGCCCGCGGTCTTCTAACTATGTAATATCTAAATATGCACGAGCACTCATATACTATCTGCACCGAAGTATATACACAGTTTGGGTCCTCAAGTGCAGGATAATACTCTCAGCTTGCTTAGAGTTTGACCTGTCTCCCAAACTAATCAAACTATGTCTTGTGCACAATAGAGAAGACTAGCACTACCCTTACGGAGAGACCACATGAGAGGTTTTCAATTGCAAGTGTTGAAGACTCCAACGAAAGTGTCGTTCGCTCTTCATCAACACCCAACTCTGAATGCTTACCCCTTACCATCCGACAAGCCCGCAAAGAATCGTCATGTGCAGAATCCCCAACAAACCAACACTTGTGCTGGCCATCAATGCAATCCCCAACCCAGAATAGCCCTACCACCAACTCCAACAACCTTCCATCAGCCACCTTGGCAACCAACAAGCCCCCAGGACCTTCTACCACACTACCACTAACACTCCTCCACGGACACCACAGGTGTCCTTGTCACCCACGTCTTCGGTGCATGCTACAGCCTACTACCTATGACGGTGAGTGCCATGGGACTGGCACTCGTCTAGGAGGGGGGTAATGTTAACCCTCAAACGAACAAAGGTGGAAAATCCCGAAAAGCTAAAGCAGAAGACAAAGACAAAGGCCAAGGAAAAGAGGAACGGAAGACAAAGACGCACAAGGAGAAGAGTCTTAAATAAGGGAGAAATGCGCACAAGGAAAAGCGCAAGTCAAAACTTTTGTAAAAGAGCGCAAGTGCATCATCGTTTAATTCAAGGAGCGCCGGGCTCTCACCCGTGCAATTTGTAAATGTAGATGGGCAGTGGAAAGGAAGCTAAGAAGATAGAAGGACAACGGGAAAAATGGCCTAGGCTATGGTGGCCGACCATATAAAAAAAGGGGAAAAGGGGATGACCGCCCAAAAGGGATTTAGGGTTTTGTATATAAAGTTGAAAAGTGAATGAGAAGCTCATTCTTGTGTGTGGCCAAAAGTAGCTCTCCTCTTCTTCTTCTTCTTCTTCTTCTTCTTCTTCTTGCTTGAGCTTGTGCTTGAGAGAGGGAGTGTGAGAGTATGAGGGAGTGAGTGTGTGAGAGTGAGGGACCGTGGGGTGGAGAAGCTCTCCATCTTCTCTTCTCTTCTTCTCTTCTCTTCTCTTCTCTTGTCTTGCTCGCGGCAATGGAGCTTGGAGCTTGGAGCGGGAGGATCGAGCTTGCTTGAAGCTTGCACTTGGATTGTGGAGCTATCGGAGTGCGCGGGAGAGGAGGTAACTTGAATGGCACGGAGGTAAGCTCACTACACCCGTAGATATGGATGGCGCGTCGATTATGTAAGAGGTAGCCATTAGTGCTCGGCTTGGAACGCTTGAAACAATAAGCGGTCGGTGGGTCTTGGCGGTTGAGTGAAAGCTCCCACAGAAGAGCTCAAGTGGCACAAATGGTATGATTGCCGAGCTAGTGGAGAGTTTCTACCTCAGGCAATCAATGTACATGTGTGTGGCAATGCACTTTGCACACCTCAAATCCACCTTCTCTTTGTTTGCATGTTCCTTTTTGGGCATCTAGATGATATGTGCCCGAGGTGGCCACCTGTCCACAATAAGTCAACAATTCTTGTTGTGGATTTCCTCCCATGCCTCACCCCCATCCCCTACCTAAGGCCATGATCAAAACTAGTCAAAAATCCACCAAGCTAGGATATCCTTCTTTGTCATAATACAGAGATTTACATATAGTTCCTCTTTGGTTGGTTCCTCCAAGAAGTGTACTGGTGCATCACTTGGTGGTGACTATGGGTCCAAATGGACTTGGTATTTTGGAACCCTAGGAACTATGGGCCATTGGTTGGTTGTTGGGTGTAGGGAGTGCAAGTGGTGCTCCCTCTTCCATAGTCAAACTACCTATTTGATGGGTAATATGGCAATGGATAAGGTTGAGGATATGGAAGTCTTCTTAATAAGTGACAATGCGAGGCCTCATGACCCATTCTTCTACAATTTGTGTAGGTACGTGACCGAGGACCCGCACACTTTGACTGAAGATGATTGTCACCATAGTGGATGCATTAGACATGCGGTCTTATGGATTGTCCCAAGACATCCTAAATTCTTGCCATCTCCAATTTAAGTCATGCTACTTCATTTGAGATATATGTGCTCTATCCTTTGTCTTGGATTTCTATGAGAGGTTTCTCACTACATATTGTGGATCTCTCACTATGGATAGTAAGGCTGACAGCAAGTTGCGTAGCTTTGGTACTCCTCTCTTTTAGAAAGTCATCCACATGATTTGCCTTTTTGAAAACCCTAGCCACTAGTGTGTCTCTTTACAAACACGAGTTGCTTACTAGTGCCTTGTAGAGTTATCCATCCTTTATCTAGTTGATGAATACAAGGGACATTACCTTTTGAGTGGGTCATTTCACTATGGAAATCCTTTTGTAGAGACACAGAAGATGAGTAATATAATCATGAATTTCCTCTTTGTCTTTTTGACTGACATTCATCGACTTAACAATTAGATTATCTACATATCCTACTTCAAAGAATCTCTTAATAAAGAGGACCTTCAGGATATCAAAATTATTGCATTTGGTGTCATTGAGACTGATGAACCAAGTACACCCTTTTTCTCCTGGGCATAACTCAAAGGCTAGAGCATGTTGGGGTGCATCCTAGACATTGTTGGCCTCATAAACTTGCTCAAATTTTTCCACAAATCTACGTGGGTCATCTCTTGCGTTGTATTTCTCAATTTGTTTTGTGAGGATTAGGATTTTAGTCTAGCTTCTAGTATTGGGTGCAATTTGTGATTCGGCTAGGATTGAGGTAGCTAGTATAGTGGTATTTTACTCATCGACTAAATTGTCTAGCAGTCTCTTGGTTAGGAGTGAGGTCTACTTTGAGTGCTCATTCTATGTCAACATTAACCCTTGGTTCTATGCACCCAGTGAATGCTAAGATGCATTGCATTTGGTTAAGCTCGACCTCTTTCCTTTTCCTATCAACTCGTAGCGCTTGCATGAGTCTTGTGACTTGTTGCAACAAGTCCCTCCCTATCCTTCTTTCTTCTTCTATTTTAGTCATGATTTCATGTGCTAGTCCACTTATGTGCACTACCCATGCCTTTTGCTGATATTGTGCTAGGAGCTATTGGATTTCGATTGAAAACTCTTGAGGTCAATCCCTAGGTCACTAGCATTCGATCATAATGCTAACATGGTCACTTTTGTTCTTATGAAACTAAGATTTTGATTATACTAAGGAGGTTCAGTAGAGCAACAAATAATTCTATGAAAAAAACACTTCATCTAGGTGCTTGTCCCCTGAGGATTCACTCGACTTATGTACTTCATGGGTTTGTTTTGTCACCTTTTTCCCCTTGGCTCAAATATTGTTGTGGTTCAATTCTCCTGTGAGCTTTGAGTTCTATTTTCTTGTTTGGTTTCTGGTGATTGGTTGATTCTCTCCCCCCCCCTTTGGATGACTTAACACATATACATGCTTCTTATCCCAATAGAGGCAATCTCCTTCTTGCCAAATGTAATTAACCATGGATAATGCACAAACATGCTTGCAATTCTTTCTCAAGCACAATGAATGAATTCAATACAATTTTTAATCATGTCATGGATTTTCAATAAATTTTTGTGCAACTGCATCGTTATTCAAAGCTTACCATAAGAACCACAACAAGACACTTTGAAACTAATGTTGATTTTACAAATTAAACTTTTTGAGTCTATTTTCAATCTTGAGGTTATGGTTTCCTTGAGGTTTGGATGCTAGTTTTGCACCCTCGATGATTGTCCTTATGGCTTGTCTCCCTTGACTATCAGTCCTAATTCTCACAGCTGTTCAACAATGATTGAGTATCTTTTTGGTCGAGTGGGCTTTCAAGAGTTTCCAAGTGGAGCATGGTCTACTCTCTTGGCTTATGTTTATGGGTTTCAACTACACTCTACAATCCCTCTTGCCCTTTCAATTGGGAAACGACTCCCTTAGTGTCCCAAAACTAGATAGTTAAAGGCATTGCAATATGGTTGAGAATAGTTTTAGGAATGTAGCTGTGACTAGGGTCTTGTGATGTATGGCAACTCATAAGCCTTTAAATTATGCCATCTATGATGCTCTAGTTCACCATGATTTAAGAATCCTTCTAGGCATCCTATGGTCCAATGTGAGGTAACTTTCTACAACCTAGGCTAGTGTCATACACTTAAACCTCCTATGCATTGTGAGAGTCCACACATAAATGCATCCTAAGAATTAGCTAGGTAATTTGAGGTGCTCCTATCGGTTGTGTCTATGGTTGTGCCTAGGTGTGTGTACTTAGAGTGGTGCTCATGCAAGTGTAATACAAGGACGAGGGAAATTGTGTGGTTAGTGCAACAACGTCTCACTAGAGTGATGGTGTAGTAATGCTAGCACATGTGATGGTGAAATCTAGGTTTAGTGGGGCGAATGTGAATGGAGGAGAGTGAGGCTTATGTTTAGTGCATGCACCTAATAAATGATCTCGAGAAGTTTAACCTAATGCTAGAGTTCCTTTGCATGATCTTAGGTTTAAATGAAAGCTACTGCAAGTGTGGGAGTCTATGCTTTTGAGTACAACTAAGTGAGGATGGTTGAACGATGTGAGCTTGCTTTGATCTCAAACAACACGGTTTCCTTCGCACAAGGAAACTTCTCCTACTAGCATTCAAAATTAGTTTCACTCTTCCCTAGGTGAAAATGATCTCCCTTGCATGATATCGAGATTCTACACATTTGCCAATAGGTGATTAGGTCTTTTAGAGTCTTAGTATGGTTCAATGAGTCATTTGGCAACTTGACATCAGGATTCAATCCTTGCATGCTTCTTGGGCTAAGGTATGTGTATATGTTTAGGATGTGGAGGGTTTTGTTAGTGCTTTTAAATGTTTACTAAGGGCGTGTTACCATGTGTGTGGAAGTGCTTGCTTTAGAACCTATATGAATTAACGCTAGTGTGTATGTGTGATGGAGTATTTTGATTCATATTGTGTCACCACAAGGTGGTTGGGTCCCTAAGTATCTAGTGACTCGTGCTATGCATGCATTATGATAGTGTTCTAAGCTCAACCATCCAACTGCAAAAACCTAAGTGATAAGGGTCCTAGAGTGCCTAAGTGATGTGAGTCTTAGACTAGGAGTGCTAGTTGCTAGAGTTGCGAATTGTGATGGCAATTGGGTGTAGCAAGTGCCTTAACTTTGGATGTGATTCTATGTGCAAGTGATTGCACGAGTAGGTATCAATTGTTTCCATGGTCTAACATGCAACCTAATGTTCTTGGTGGTTACAAAGTGTCAAGATAGGTGAATGTAGGTGAATGGCTATCCTACTAGTGACTATACGATTCCGTGTGGATGACGCTATGTGTAGATATTGTAGTGTGTGTGTGTGTGTGTGTGTGTGCGTGTGTGTTAGTGGTGGGGTGTTTTATAGTGCAAGATGTAGCATTCTACAAGGCATAGTGTGCATGTGTTATCATCAGTCCCCCCTAGGGTTTGTAGTGAAGCAAGGATGTGTGAGGTGGTGTGAAAGTGATACAATGCTCCACCTATGTGTAATGAGCTATGTGGGCATGTGAGATTGGGGTGTTACGAGGTATGCGAGGTGTTGTATATAGGGTATTCCTAGGTAAAGTGGACTAGTGCTTGTGTGCAAAGTGGTGAATCAATGCACCAAGATGTACTAGTGCACAAATGAAATGCAAACTAAGCTATGTGCAATTGCAATGCATGCTCTAGTGGGTGAAGTGTGCCAGGTGTAGATACAATGAGGTGAAAGTCCTCCGTGTGTGTGTGTGTGTGTGTGTGTGTGTGTGTGTGTGTGTGTGTGTGTGTGTGTGTGTGTGTGTGTGTGTGTGTGTGTGTGTGTGTGTGTGTGTGTGTGTGTGTGTGTGTGTGTGTGCGTGCGTGCGTGCGTGCGTGCGTGCGTGCATGCAAGCATGCGTGCACACGCACATGTTGGTTACCCCATATGCTAACATGCTCTAGTGCATGTGGGTAGTGAGAGCTTAACTTTTCGGGGGACTTTGTGAGGGGCTTGTGTTGACACACCATGAGCAAGGTGGTTGATAGGCTACTTGTATCAAGATTATCTTGATTTTGAGGCAGTACTTAGATGGACTCAAGGTGAGGTGCCTAGTGTATTTTGTCAAGTTAACAACCAGCAAGACAAGTGGGTTGGTTGGGTGGGGTGTGGCCTATATTCATGTCATTTTTCGAGTAAACTTTGGTTGTTTTCCTTTGTGGTGGTCCCAACTTAAGACTCTCGGGTCCTTTCAGGTCATGCAAGTCAAATAGCGTGTGTGAGGCATCCTTCTAGGTTTGTGAATGATGTGTACCTGGTAGGTGGGCGAGCATGGAGAGACCTTAATTAGGCCACAAACAGCCAGTGATTGGCATCGAGGGTTACTATGCCATGTTGCAGTTGAGTTGGCTAATGGAGGACTTAATAGGCCATGTAGGTTGATAGGATGCACAAAAGTTGAGTTGAGGTGTATGCTTAAGCTCGAGGCCTTAATAGGGCGTGTTCGAACAATGCCTTGGAGACTCACGATAGGCCATGTAGCATTTGGATAGTTGATTGTCGTAATTTGTTTTCACACAGCTAATTTGGCCAATGGCTTGCAAAAATGGCAGCTCAATGGTGGCATGCGAGATTCATGAATAAGGTCCACAAATTTGAGAGGCCTCATGGCCTATGGATTTGAGATAGGCATTTTCGGGTCTCAATCATCATCAACACGGGTGCCATTTGATTTTGGACTCAAGGTCTTTTTGGCCTATTTAACCACAACTCCATAATTGTCCAATAGATGTAAGGCCTATTGGCCAAGATGTGATAGTTGAGAGGGAAAACACTCTGACAAGACAAAGTCCTTGAATTCTCTTAGGTATTGGAATGTAAATACTTGGACAAGTGTGAAAAGAACACTTCAATTCATGGTTTTGCAACTTATACCTATGTTCAAGTCGAAAGGTAAGGCCTATCAATCTCTGTTCTTTTGACTCCTTTGCTCTCTTACTTTGGCAAGATTCTAGTTATGGCCTCTCCTTCTTCTTTTCTTTCAATTATGTTCCTTCTATTGCAATCCCTTTAGATACCTCTCAAGCACAAATGGCAAACACAAAAGTGTATGGCAAAAGCAAAAGCACCAAGCATGTATACAAATTTAAAAAACCTGAAAGGAATAACCAACTGTAGATTTCTCAAGTCCCCCTGCTTGGAACCCCCTTGCTTCTTGTTTTCTATGATGAGATAGAGACTAAGAGTTATGTATGTATGTATGTATGTATGTATGTATGTATGTATGTATGTATGTATGTATGTATGTATGTATGTATGTATGTATGTATGTATATATATATATATATATATATATATATATATATATATATATGAACCTTCATACCTTAGCTTCTATGGCTTCTACCTTCACATACAAATCTAAAGTTGCCTACAATCTATAACAAATCACTCATGCAACGGTGTTCACAAGTCTAATCTCACAAAAGCAAATCGATAGCCTCTTGACTTGCCATCATAGACTAGTCTGTGTAGCATTTCCGAGTATGGGCTCCTATTCCACCACTCAGCATAGAGCACACATGCCTAGTTACTCGAATCTGTTGGTTTCGGCAACAATTAAGCCAAAATGACGTCGCTCTCGTGAGCTAGACCATTGGGCTTAGAGATTGCTTATTGTTTCAAATGTTTTCGAGAAATGTGGCTATGGCTATCTCTCACCTAGTTATTGCAACTCTCCAAATGGATATAGCAAACTCATAAATTTATCTTCTTGTTGTAGTCTATCTATGGAAGACTTCTCAATGACTCTAGAATCCTTGTAACATGTTGCAAGCAAGCTCCACCTCCTTTGCCTCAATTGTTGCACAAACCCCATGAATAAGATGAAGAATGAGTAGTAGAAGAAGAAGGAGAAGAAGAAGAGGAAGCAATAGCTTCTCCAACGAGTCCCTCACTCTACCTCACACTCTCCCTCCCTCAAGCAAGAAGCAAGAATAGATCTCACAAGATTGCACACCACAAGAATGAGCTTATCTATTCACTTTCTAGTTTTTATACATGGCCTCAAATATTGGCCACCCTCCTTTTGCATTTGTCTAGATTGGCCTTGTCTCACTAGTATATACAATATACATTATCTGATCGGTTTGTCGACTAGTTTGACAAAGAGTAATTGATGCAATTTGCATGGTCAATGCTCTTATACAAAAATAATTCCAAGTAGTTTTCTAATTTCAAAAACTACAAGCTATTTTTCTGTTCCTCTTTTTTCCACTTTTCTTGCACTATTGTAATTTACCATTTTTTCTTATGTCTTCTCTTGCATGTTCCTTGGTTGCGCCTTCATAGATGGGATTAACATTCTACTTGTGCTTTCACTATTGCTCCATCTTTCATCAACTAGAAGATGGAAGACTTTGTAAAACCTTGCTTTGTTTTGCATAAATGAATGGAACATAGTGATTCTACCCATCAATGGAAGATATTGATTTAAGCTACCAAGATACAAGTGGTTGTTGTAGGGAGTGACATTTGGTAGCATTGATGAACAATCATAATGTCCACAAGAGACACATAATGAATGACTCGTCGTTGTCGCTATCATTTATCTTCCAAGTGGCAAGGTTTTAACACCAAAAATCAAGTTTGCACTCAACAACAAGTATCAATGTTAGCAATGTTTGTAGCATGTAAATCAATGTGTGAGGTTTTGTAGAGAGTTGAGTGTCAACATCCATAGTTTCAACACTTAGTGAAAGCAAACACTTGGGCACAATATTCTTGAATTTGTTGTTGGAGAAAAATGCTTTCAGCTTGAGAGAGAGAGAGAGAGAGAGAGAGAGAGAGAGAGAGAGAGAGAGAGAGAGAGAGAGAGAGAGAGAGGTGCGAATGCTGGTTAAAATCTTTTGGCACTGCATTTGTCATGTGGGTGACAAAGAGAGAAAGAGTGGTGCCTAGGGAATCGGCATGAACCCATTATTGCTACAAATGTTGATTTGCCCTTTATTACTTGTGCATGACTATGAGTTTTGACTAGGTACCTAGATCACAACTTCACTTTGGACTTACATGTGGCATGGCTTTTAGAAACTCTAAACTTCAATGCCTCTATATGTATTCTATATATTATTTAGAGCTTTGCCTTGGGGATCTCGAATTGACTAGAAGGCTCCTAAGCCTTTAAGGAGAAGAAGTTTGATATTTGAGAAATAAAGATGGCTTTTTCTTGAAGGGTGAATGGAGGTTATATTTATGTTCTCTCTCTCTCTCTCTCTCTCTCTCTCAATTCGACACACTTACACATTGCCTATCTTTTAATTGAACACATATACTCTCTTCATCTCTTTCACTTGTTTAATCGAGTATAGGATATGATCATGGAGGGGAAAATGCGAGTCTTTGAAAAATTATATGTGGCTCTCTCTCTCCCCTTTCCTAGAGAGCAATATATACATATATATTTTAAATTAGACATTTGAAATTATATGATATTTAGTGGTTGAACATCTCCATGAAATGTGTACATACTCTAAAAACATCTATAAATATACATACACTATAAAAAAAGAGTATAATTTCTTTTTGATTGAATATGTGGAATGAGATAGTAATTTAAATGGTTGAACATGTTCATGCAACTCTAAAACCATACATAAATGCACATAGACTATAAAAACACATGTACATACGTATACACATGTATGTGCACATATATATGTGTGTGTATGTGTAAATATATATACATACATGTACGCATATATACATACATGCTTATATAATTGTTAATATATATGAGAGCACACACACACATGTGTGTGTGTGTGTGTGTGTGTGTGTGTGTGTGTAGAGAGAGAGAGAGAGAGAGAGAGAGAGAGAGAGAGAGAGAGAGAGAGAGAGAGAGAGAGAGAGAGAGAGAGAGAGAGAGAGAGAGAGAGAGAGAGAGAGGAGGAGGAGGAGGAGGAGGATATTAACATCTACAAAAGGCCAAACCAGCCTATGAGACCAAAATGATATATCTAAAAAGTCAACATGGAAAATTTTGTCTCAAAATAGTTATTATCTAATGCTATGACTAACTAAACAGAAAACAATAAACAATACATAGCTAATGAGTACAAAATGATGTCTAAACCAAATACAATGTGAAACTACTCAAGAGACACTCTTATCCCAATATATCTCTCATGTGTCTATCTAGCATAGAGAGGTTGAAGTAGCAAGGTATGGTCCCTCAATGATGGTGTAGTATCCTTTGTATTTGTAGATGAAGCCTTCTACAAATACAAAGGATACTACACCATCATTGAGAGGTATGAAGCCTTTTACGAGGGCATGGTCCAATTGGGCGTAGGCAATGGGCTTTGCATTTAGAGCACAAAGGAGAGAGAATGGATACACACTTATTAAAATGCACTTACAAACATGCACACATGCATATCCACACATAAACAGAAACTTGCAATGTATACACACATGTATGTACACATACACGAATGAGTACACAACATGCATACATATGAGATAAATAAAGATGAGAGATGAGAAAAAAAAGAAAAAAAAAAAATGAGAGCAAGAGAGAGGACACATGTTTGCAAGACCCCATAAATAGACACACACATACATATGTACACATATACATATATGTATACACATATATATGCACGTGTGTACATGCGCACATATACACATACACAACACATAGGAAAAACAAGAAGAAGGTAAAAGAAAAATGAACACACACACACACACACACTCTCTCTCTCTCTCCCCTCCCTATATCATATTGTTATTCTAATTAAATATCATAATGTAAATTATATTTAAGCTATAATTAATATCCCTTGAGATATCGTATTGTTATTATAGTTGAATATTATTATGTTAATTATACTTGATCTATAATTAATCCATATATTAAGTATCGAATATAAATATAATCAATGTATTATTCATATTAGTTATAATTATAACATACATATTAATTATAGTTAATAAAATATTAATACAATTAATTACTTATTAATAATTAGTATTAAATATTATTATGATTATATATATATAATATTTAAATAATAATAATAATGATATCTATGATATAATTGTACACTAGTTTAATGATATACGTGTTATGCATTATGTATATTTGTTATATATAGCTATACTCTATAATATCAAATAATGAATTTTGATTTTAACTAATCATTATTATGTATAATTATCCTTTATATATTATTTATGTTAATGATAATTGTAATATGTGTATTATAATTATTAATACCTTAATATACTTGATTGCATATATAATAATTAATATGTATAATGATGCAGTGCTATAGTCGATTAAATATTTAATATTAATACATCAATTAATTATTAACAATAGAGGTATAATTGTATTTTCAGCTAAGATATTATATATTATTATGTATATGTTATTAATTATTATGAGAGAGAGAGAGAGAGAAGAAGAAGAAGAAGAAGAAGAAGAAAAAGGAGGAGAATAAAAAAATACGAATATAGTTTATGGGTTGTTAAATATATGTAATGTTATAGGCTCAATGTGCGAGGATAACATGCATGCCATGATAGACTCAATGCAAATAGAAATCGCCATATAATAATAAGTGCCACATCCTCATATATTTTATTTTCATGCATTTAAGAAATTGTGAAAGCTTTTAAAATTTGAATTATGTTGGCCACATCAAACTTCCCATGAACTCTCTTGCTCTGCCCAAGTGCAAAGGAGTAAGCGCGAAATACATACTTGCCATTATAAATATATGAAGCTCCAAGGACTCGTTTGTATGACGATTTTTCCTGGTCCTCGTTAGAGGGAGAGGGATGTTGATACAGCATCTGCCTCTTCTCGCCACCAAACGGATCGTGCTTGCATCCGCCTCCCCTCGCAGGTCCGAGCTGTTGCGTAGCCTTGTAAGTCTTCCTGCTCGTCCTCGTCCTCGTCCTCGTCCTCCTCCTTCGGCTCCTCTCTCCCTTCATCACCCGTCAATGCTATCATTTATCTTTTATCATTTATTTGAACTATGGAGCTTGCATTTTCCCGGGAATGTACGTCACCACAGGGTTCTAATCTGTCGTTCAGAAATTCTGTATTTTCAACCATCAGCTTACCGGATGATGGACTATATAAGCAAACTGTCCAGACGTACAGATGATGAACGAAGGATTTGTATGTGTTGCTGTGGTAGAAACTCTTGCGAAGCTTGTTGATTCTGGATTACGACACTGTCAGATGGATTGCGTAAGCAAATTCGTCCAGGCATTCCAGATGATGGATTATGTAAGCAAAAATGTCCAGACTTTCAGATGATGAAGGAAAGGTTTGAATTTGTTGTTGTGGTAGAAGCTCTGGTTAAGCCTGATAATTCTATATCACAACATCATCATACGTAAGCAAGAGGAGGAACAACGAGGATTAACAGGATAATGGATATGCAAGCAAAGCATCTGGTGAAGGGAATGACGACCATTAGAATGGATCCTTGAATGCTTGATTGATTGCCAATGGATGAACAATTGAATGATTGAATTCCAGCTCATGAGTTTTAAGTTTGGAACTTGAAGGACTTGAAAGCAAAGGGATGTACATTATATACCCAAATGGGTTGAAAACCCACCATGAAGTACCAAGGTAAAACCGTTACAGAATCGGGACCAAGGGTTACATATGGAAAGGGAAAATTCTACACCAACCCTTTTGACACTAAATGAAAGTGACATGGGCTTAGGTGGAAGGGTTAATGACCAGCTTGAGGTCCCATCGAGCAAATGGGGGACTATTTCGATGAATGGTATTGCTAGCAGTTGTTTTTTAAAAGAAGAAGAATGTCCATATTCAATGAACCCTAGGTAAAAGATACAATAAGAGCCATGTATAGGGCTTTAGAATAACATCTAAACGTTGAAGAAAGTCTAATACAAGGGCTGAATGAAGAGCTAGTTTGGCGGTTTAAAATGCCAAAGCACGTGTGACTTAAGGTGGAAGAATGTGCCGGAAACCCAATTACATAGAAAAGCATCTTTCCTCCTCATGCGCTCTAAATTACCCTATAGTCTCTCCTATCTCCCCCCCCTAAGAACGTGAGCTATCTTTATCCAGATCCTTGAGAGAGTCTTTGTAGTGGAGATAGCATGGTCGCATCTTGCAGTCTTGATGAACGTGCTCACATGCTGTGCAGAGATGAGGAATGATAGATTGCCTTGAATATCCTCATAATCATAGATTGGGGCTCAGTCAATGACCTGGGCCATTGAACTCCAACCGACTATCATTGACTTTGTTCTGTTGCGAAATGCTAACTTAAGAGCTCTCCTCCATACCTTTTGGGCTGTGTGGGGTAAAAAAAATGGTATGGCAAGCATAGAAAGCGCAAAGTGTACGACAACAAGTAGAACACCAATTGTGATAATATGGATGATACAATTAGGGGGACCTCGACCCTACATGTCTCAAGGACTAGGGCAAAGGTGACTGAGGATGATGTTGGAGCATGTCATACTTGTGACAGATGCTGAAATGCAGCAGCAGTCCACCAGTGGCTTTGACAGAGTTGGTGAATACGGCAGCAATAAGACACAAATCCAGCAGCAGATAATGCAGGTTGGGCTGTGTCAAAGATGATGTCAGCGCTTCAGGCAGTGCCAAGAGGTTGTATGACAGCAGGGCAGCCTGCAGATGCTGGAAACACAGCTGTAAAGATACCACTTGCTGTAAAACAGTATCCAAGCAGCAGAATGCAGGTGCGTCTCTGTTGATGATAGGTTGTGGGCCTGTGTGATTTTCTGGTCAGCAAAAATGCAGCCGAAAAAGTGCTCCCATACTGGCCAACTGCTCTGATGATGTCACCAAGCTGTTTGCAATCTCTAGAAGAGCTTGTAGCGGCTGGGATAGGTCATGGCAGCAGTACATTTATGTGGCAGCAGACAGACAGATACTCTAGTGATGGTGATGTCCTCCAGATGGGCAGCAGGCTGGGACCACCGACAGCTCCGGATGGTGTGTAGTGTGAGGGAAGAGGGCTGATTGTTAAAGAACGAGGGATGAAGGAAGCAATGAACAGCAGATTCTATTTATAGAGGGTTTTCGTGCATTTGTCCCACAATTAAAACATAATGCCATTTATTTTTGGTAACTAGCATTGAATGCATTTTAGGACTATTTTAAGGAGAATTACTTAGCGATTAATGCATACTAACTATGTATTCTTGCAAACTGTAATACTAGTGGCTCAACACCCCCCTCAAGCCCAAAAGCGATTGTGCCCAAGACAATGAGTAAGCCATGACTCACGTCTTCAACTTCTTCTATACCTGAAAGGTTCCACCCCAAAGAAACCAAGGTATCAGACCAAGGGTGCCTCGGTGGGCTGCCCAAAAGGCCTATCACGATCGTAGAGGTGATGGATATCTTCTTTCAAGCAGCCCAGTTTAATGGGTCCTAATGTTTTTTCTCCTTTTCCTTTTATGGCTCTAAATGAATAGTAAGACTTAAGATTTTTACATGCTCCATAAGAAGAATCATTGCAAGGTAAGGATGGGTTTACAAAGTGTAGAAGAAGTAATGATGAGGTAATGCTGCAGTAGTAAACATCATAGTGGATTGCCATAATGATGATGTGTTGTGCATGTGGTGGATGCAAGTCAATCACTCTGATGAGATGAAAGGGAGAGATGCTTACATAGTGCAAGGAGCATGGGTGGTAGTTTGCTTTCATAGGCTTTCCGCCCCATCCAAAGCGCTCCATTTCATGTTAATACAATTCCAATGCATGAGTGATGCAAGGGTAAATAAAAAATGTTATGCTCAAACAAATTGCTTTGCACATTGTAGTGTTACCACTTGAGCATTGCCTTGATAGGGGAAGTGCTCACTTGTCCAAGTGCCCTTTTACAAGTATGATAATCAAGACCCAAATGGAAAATGATATAGATGCATGAAGATATCAAGATCTTGTAAGCACCTAGAGAAGAATATTGGCTCCTCTCACCACCAAATAGTGAAAAGAGAGGTATCTCCTCTCTCCCCATCACGTGATATGAAAGAAGTATCTAATAAAGATGAGCAAAGTACATATCCGGCTAAAAACCCATAAAAAGAATGGCCTATAGGGTAGCCTTATGGAAAGTTGTAACTCAGCATGGAGGGGGAAGCCTCTATGCTATTGTGAAATTGTATACTCAACCAAAGAGGAGAAACGGATATAGGAGTATGATACTATTTAAGTCTTTGGAGTCCATTTCGATGAAAATGGTAGCTCTTTAGTTAGTTTCAAATTGGAACACAAGTAATAAGTACCACGTGAGACCATGTGTCATGGAGGCATGAAATTTTAATGTTGTGCTTGGTATTTTGTTTTAGATATTAATGAAATGCACATATGAGGTGCACATGTGATGTGAAAGTCAGTTAAGTTACAATGATGGGCTAAGGACCTCGAGATGTGTTGGGTATAAAGCCCCTTTGGGTGTAAACTCCCATTTAGCCTGTGTGTATAAACTTATGGGTGTGAACACACCCTTTATTTGTACCCTAACATATAAATATATTTTTTATTCTTTGTGTACCGTGCAGTACATTGGTACACTCTTACTCGATTCTCTCAGCTCTGAACTCTATCATTGCTCATTCTAGTCTAGCATTTTGTCAGCACTTCAGCTCAACAAACTGGTATCAGAGCTGTTGGTTATAGCGTTTGAGCTTCCCAAGAGTGTCATAGGTCGTGGGACAAGATCTAGTCGACAGACAACACTCGACACGTGTGGCAGATTAGGGTAGTGTGCAGCAGGTCGAGTTGAGGAAGAAGCGACCAGCACAGGTCGCACATGTTGAGCTGAAGAAGCGACCAGCACAGGTCGAGCTGAAGAAAAAGGCGACCTATGGGCAAGGGTACCACCAGGCATCAGGCGCACTAGTGGGTGACCAGGTTTGACACACGCGATATGGGTTGGCAGTCGATGGGGTTAGGTAGAGGCATTGACGTCACGTGTCAAGTCAACGTGAGCACATGGGTGATGACCAGCAGATAAATCTTTATTTTTGGTTGTGAAGTGGCTTATTTTAAGCCTTGGTTTGTGTGTGCAAGCACGGTCTTTAGACCAGTGCATCCTTATGCCTGAAAATTTGGGGGTTTTTCCAAATCTGATGCTGGTAATATATAACAAGATAATCTGATCAGAAATTTGCAGAAATTGCACATTGGTTCCAAAAATGTTGGGCCTTTTCTCATATCAATGAAATTTTGCTTAGCAGAGTCAAATTTGTTGACATTGGTGCAAAATTGACTTGAGATTTTTTGGGGCTTTTGCAAGATTTTGGCAAACTTTGCCAATTTTGCCCGTTTTATGGTCTCAGGTTTATGTATTAATGTAGATTTGTTAGTAAAATTTTGGGGCGCTGAAATTTGAGAATTTTAGTAAAAATGATGTCTGAAATGTACATTGGAAACATTGCTGATGCAATCTTGGTGCTGTAAGTAGTGAGATTCATCTCCCACTTGTGAAATATTGAAGAAATTGCAAAGAATCTTGGTTTCTTTTGAGTATCAGAAGTACTTGGTCACATATTTATGCAGTACATATGTTGGACAGCTCCCATTGAGGTGATGTATTGCTGAACAATCATTTTTGCAGCAGTCTTATTGATCATTTGCAGATCTGGGATCATTGCAGATGTACTCTTGTGATATTGTTGAAGTGGGAGTCACCTAGTAGTGATGTATGCTTTGAGTATGCGCTGAAATTTCAGTTATACTGCTGAAAGTCATCAGTTCTATTGCTGTACATGTACTTGGACTAAACCTTGCTCTCATTGACTGAAAATTTGGGCTGATATTAACTGAATATTCAGCTCATTGTTTATTATTATAAATTGCAGTATTGTTCTTTGGGTACACTGTTGAAAAATGATTGTAAATGCTTCAATCAGCAGTGACACTAAATCCCTTCTTGAAATCAAGAGATTTGATGGCATTGGTTTTGACTTGTGGAAGGATAGGATGCAAGGCATTTTGTTTCTCAAGGATTGTGATGATGCTCTTTTGGAAGTTAGGCCTGCAACTATGACAAATGAGGATTGGGCTAGACTCAACAAAAAGGCCATTGCATACATTAAGATGGTTGTATCTGATGATGTACTTACGGACATTAAGTGTCTTGATACAGCTCATGCCATATGAAAAAAGTTGATGGACACTTATGAAAATACAACTCCAGTAAATCAAGTGCATCTCATGTGCAAGCTTGTAAACATGGAGTTGGATGAGTTTAAGCTAGCATCGGAGCATTTGAGTGCTTTCACAGGGATTTTGAGCTAGTTGCAAAACTTTAGTCCTTCAATGATAAATTGAAGGTCATTTTCTTGTAGACGACTTTGCTTGATAGGTGGGAGTCTTTGGCTGTCTCGTTGAGCAATAACCGTGCTTTAACCTTTGATGGTGTTAGAGGCTCTATTCTCAATGAGGAGGTTAGAAGAAAGTTCAGTGGAGAAAGCAGTGGTTTAGCTTATCATCTTAGAGGTAGATCAGAAAAGAGGGGTAAAGCAAGAAATAAAGGCAAAAGTAGGAGTAAAAGCAAGGGCAAACAATAGGATGTCACCTGCTATCAATGTGGACGTAAAGGGCATAAAAAGCCCAATTGTCGCTACTACAAGAAAGAGCAAGAAAGAAAGAAACATCAAGGAAAGAAAAAGAAGGATGATAAGAAAGATGATGACAACTCTCCCTCAAAAGAAGTTGCAAAGGCACATGTTGCATCTAGTATGGTCATTGAAGAGCTCTTTGACACTGGAGAGATACTTGTTGCAACCTCATGTAATGATGCAGATATTATGGCAGCAGCAGGTGATATGCACATTACTAAAAAGGAGGTGATTGATGACTTACTTTCAGCTCATGATGGGCTGTCTCAATCATGGATAGTGGATAGCGGTGTCTCTTTTCATGTCACTCCCACTTTGGAGTCATTTTTTGAATACACTTCAAGTTGCCTTGGCAAGGTTTAGTTGGGCAACAATTATGCATGTGAAATAGGGGTGTTGGTACCATTCACTTGGCCCTTGAAAATGGCCAAGAGCTGATTTTGCATGATTTCAGATATGTATACGGCATAAAGAAAAGTCTACTATCAGTTGGACAACTTGATGCAAGAGGATATTTTACTACCTTTGGTGTTGGATATTGGAGAGTCCACAAGGGCTCTATGCTGAAGTTCATTTATAGATGGAACTTTGGCACAAAAGATTTGGTCATATGAGCCAGGAAGGTCTTTAGGTTCTCTCCTCTTCAAGGAGCTTTGATGTAAAAGGCTCTGGTCTTGACTTTTATAGTGATTGCATATATGGGAAAAATGTGAAGTCTCCTTATTACTCTGGTGTTGTTAAGAAGTCGAATGCTCTTGACTTAGTACATTCAAATATACGCACTATGCCTGATAATTCACATGGGGATAAATGGTACTTTGTCACTTTTATTGATGATTTCAATAGAAAGTCATGGGTGTATGTATTAAAGAGTAAAAAGGATGTGTTGGATGCTTTTAAAAAGTTTCACGCTTTTGTTACCACATAGAAAGGGCTTAAGTTAAAAGCTATAAGAACAAATAATGGGGGCGAGTATATTTCTAATGAGTTTAAAAGTTTTTGTGAGATGCATGGCATTAAGAGGGAGTTAATAGCCCCTTACAATTCCACTGTCGGAGGGGTTGTTGTCGAAGGTTGAATCCACCGGGGATTAGAGATAGAAGGAAGTAGAGATAGGAGATGGAAGAGAAGAAAGAGAATAGACAAGAGGTAAACACAACAAAGACAAAGCACAATGAATTGAATCAATATGTATTGAAAGAATTTGGAATCCTTGTACTACTCAGAAGCAATCTCCAGGCATTAGATCTCCTGGAGCTTCTTCGTAGAACAAAACGTGCATCAAAATTACAGCTCCTTCTCTGCTGCTCGGATTCCAAATTTGATGGCTCTGTTGGCTCCGAAAGGGGTTAAAACACTAGGACGCCTGGTCACGGATCTCCCAGATCACTCCTTTTTTCTCTTCCGGTTCAAACTGCAGTTTTCAGCCTGTTTACAGCCATCGCGACACGTGCGATTTCACCAATTTGTCTTTCTTATGAAAATCCCATAACTAGCTGAAAAAGCAACTTGCTTTTTGCATGCCATCCTAATTTAGAAGCTTTTTTAACTTTTTCGGATTTTTACCAATAAATAATATCAATAATAGGCTAAAATTATCCAAAAATCTAGTATTTTTGGATAATCCATGTAACTCACATTAATACTAATGACTCAGATCACATTGACTCTCTTGATTAATAAGAAGCCGGATGGTGATGCATTCCATGCTTTTTCACACTGTGTTCGTATAGCATCACGATCTGCTGCCCGCCCACTGTTGCACGCGTTGTCCGTTGGACTTGTCCGTCGGCTGCCTACTGTGGCGTGGTTGTCGCCTGGTTGCCTGGTGTTCGTTAGTGTTGCAGTCGCACGCTTGGTCCACGCTTGCTATAGTGGCCTGCTGTTGCAGTCGACTGTTGCTCCTGCTACCCACTTCATGCATGTTACGTTTGTTGGAGAAGCTCGTCAGCTGGTTGCCAGTCTGCCACTCTCTCCTCGCTAGAGCTTGGCCCCGTCGCTTGTGATTGGCAACACGATGCTTGCAACTCACGCGTGTGACTCTCTTGCTCGCCTTTGAGTTGTCTCGTCACCATGCTGGTCTTTTGCCTCAGCCTGATGATCGTCTGCAGCACCTTACACTCTGATATCAGTTTGTAGGGACCGATTAGGCATGGAGATCGAGACAGACTGTCCTATGCGCAGTGAGAGCCAGAGAGAGTGAGAGAGAGAGCAGAGTAGAGAGTGAACACATTTTCAGGTACAATGACGAGTGTGTACCTTTAGGTTTTTAGATAGATATATATGTGTAAGTACAAGTGCTAAGGGTGTGTTCACACGTGAGCACATTTAAAAGGCACTATGTCTTTATTCCCAACAGCTCTAATGCACTTTTCTTTATATCCAGTAAGTGCAAAGGAAACTAATTTAATAAACAATTAATATACAAAATAATAGAAAGGATACAAATTCTTTTTTGTTATGTTATGACAAGTTTGACCTATAAACATGGGTGTTGTTAATAAATATATGCTTGGTCATATTGGATGCATAAAAGGTTATGTGAGGTGTTGGATAGGTGGGTGGTATAAATAGATTAGCGGGTGGCTTGGTGCTACATGTGGCAATGAAGCGTGTGATGTGTTGACTCTAGGTGTTTGCTCCAAAACTTGTGTGGCACATGATCAGTGTGAGATGTATGTGTTGACTCTTGAGACAACAATAGCAAAAGGAAGAGACTCATGAGCATCAATGTGACTTGATCTTCCTTGAAGGTCAATCGTGCTATCTCAAGATCCAAAAGTAGCATTTGAAGCAATTTGGGATGTTTTCCCCTAAGGTAGCACCTCATAAGAAGAGACCTTTCCACATGATTAAGAAGTTAGTGATGTGACTTATGAGTTGAATCTATTTTCTAAGTGGGAAATGTATCCAAATTTTCACGTGAGTTATCTTGCGGAGTATCATGGGCCTATTCTTACTGCAGCCCCAAATTAGAAGGTGCCGAAGTTAATGGATGGTGACAGGCTTCATGAATTGTTGGTGCTAGAACAAGAGTTGCTTCATAAATAAAGAAGGGTGTGTGGTGGAAGGGGCTTCAATTATCTTGCTTAAGTTTAAAGGTTAAGTGATGCATGAGTGTAGTTGGATGAATCTCAAATTGTTGATGATTTTGACCTTTGTTTTGGATCTCCTAGGAGGCCACATGATTAGGGATAGCCACAGTTCTAAAAGGGCAGAATGTAATGCACTTGGATAGTGCATGTTCTGATGATCATGAGTAGGGCAGGATGACATGGTAGGAGAACCACATGGCTGGCAATTCCATGACAGGCTGCAGCAGCATGATAGTGTGAGCAACAAGATTGTGTGCAAGCTAGTCGTGATGTCAATGGTTTGTTGATATCAGGCTGTTTGTTTATGTTGTTTTAGTGGGGCATTTAGGTGATGGGGCAAGCTTAAAGTTGAAGTTAGTGTTAGAAAAAAGAAAAAAAGAAATATTAATGTGTTGGATTGCTCAATTGGAAAGCCTATTAATGGCAATTAGAAAATGGGCTGCAAGGCATCACGAGATTAAGATCAACAAAAAAAATATTCTCTAGTGATTGTGTGGAGCTACGAATCAGTGAAGAAAAGTCTACCTAGTGAGCAGAGTGTTTTTGATTGAAGCAAGTCTCTTGTAGGAATTATTTGATGAAAAAGATGAATGACTAGCATGGCTAGTTGTTGGTTTTGACCAATGTGCTTGTCCTTCACTTGATTCTCACCTTTTCCATGATCGTGGGTAGAAAGGCTTGTTCAATTACCATGGTAGCATTGCGGTTGGGACAAGTTTGTTCTTCCTGCAACAAAAGAGATACAAGTTAGCTGAAGGTACAGGTAACTTGGTTGCCCATAGTTACCAACTGCATAGTGGTAGCACAACCTTGATATGACTCGTGTAGGCCATTAAGAGTGATGGAAACAAGCTGATTTTTTGGGACCATTCCATCAATATTTAACAATTGCTTGATAAGATCTTTAAGACTCGTAAGATAAGCATTCGTATTTATGTCTTTTTCCATGTGAATGTCTTCTAGTTGCTTGCCTATGGGTATGAATCAGCAATAAATGATAATTTCCAAATTAAGAGAGAGGAAATAAATTGCAAAATATGGTGAATCACTGATTGAAGAGTCGTTAACCGCTTTAATGGAGTCAAATAAAATGAAATTAATAGTTTTCTCTTGCTGTTTTCTTGTTGAGAAGAGAGAAAAATATATGGAAAATAATACTTTTGTGAAATAAAATATTACCTGAACAAGGCAACGGTTAGCAATTAGAGATCAATGGTTGAGGATACTCTGGCATGTGAATAGCAATAGAAATAAATAATATTCACCCAATAAATGTACCCAAAATAATGCAATTTGTCTTCATTCTTGATGGAAATCAACATGAACAGTCCTATAAAGGATGTCTTCGATGCAAGCAACCGTAGAAGAAGATTTGAGGCAAAAGCCCCAAATTTTGGCAGCCCAAAAGTGAAGAAGCACAAAGACAATGTTAGGAGGGGTGGTTTGGATGTTGAGGAAGTGAAATTGGGGGAAAACCCCAGATTTTTTGACAAATTGAAGATGCAATTGCAGAAATTATGAAGAATTGGTACCCAAATGTTGCCCAATTAATGCCGAATGTCGTACTTGGAGCTAAATTGAACCTTGATTTTGATGAATTGGCCCGAATTTCAGAAAATCCCCAAATTTACCAACGAGATTTGGGTGGAATTGAGCTCAAACTGCGAAATGCCCCAAATTTTATTGGGAAATTGAAGAGGAAAATGGATAATTTTTGTGAAACTTTTACCCGGATGATGTTGAATGTCGTCAAAAGATGCCAAATGTTGCCCTTGAGGATGAATTGGTTTTGATGAAGAATGCTGAATTCTTGAAAAGCCCCAAAATTTTTGGGGAAATTTGGGTGAAATTTGTTCAATTTGATGAAAAGCCCCAAATTTGGGCGTGTTCAAGGTGAAATTCTGCAATTTTGAGAGAGTAGGAAGGATTCTTGAGAATTGCCAACTTTGTTGACAAATTCTAGGTTGAATTTGAAGGATTGATTGAAAAACCCCAAATTTTGACAAATTTGTGCTTGTCAAGGTGCGTGTAGGTGAACAAAGGTCTTGATAAGGGCTGAGAATTGAAACAAATAATTATATCCCTTTTTTAAAACGAAATTCAATGTGTTGGCAAACACAAGATATGGCACCAAGTTGAAAGGGTGTCAGCTAATGCGTTGGTTGTGGCAAGTGTGATGAGACAGTGTGTAAGCTGTTTGTGAAGACATAGTGACCAACTCATCAAGAACTTATAGGCCATGCTGGCGTGAAAGCGGCGATGAATGTGTGCAGGGCAGACAGATCAAGATGACAAGTCAAGGCAGTAGAAAGTGGCGGTTGGCACTTCATCAATGATGACAGGTGGTTGTAGCACACAATAGGTAGGATGCCTGACAGAGTCACATGGCATAGGGCAGGTGGGATGGTGTTTGGGCACACGAGGTGGATGATGTGTGCTGCTAACATGTTAGAGGGTGACATGACATAACTTGGCTGCAAGAAGCAAGGCAAGCTTGTGACAGGGCGCTCAAGTTAAGGCAGCAACAGGTTGTGGCTCTCCTTCAGAAATGTTGGCAGCTAGGAAGTGAGTGCTCAGCAGGGACAATGCAGTGTTTTTGTACAGGGCACTGATTTGAAATGCTAGAGTTGGAGCATGTTTGTGCACAGGTCGCATGTGGCATGTTAGTTGAGGCACGTTGCAGAATTCTTTTGAAACGATGGAATGGTGGCAACGGTGGTGGCATGGTGACATGTGATTGTAGACAGCCATTGGTTGGGGTGATGAAAGTTGGTGCGATGGCAATGGCTTTGTGTGGCAGCCAATTGAGGTGTGGTGCTCAATGGCAATAGCTATGAAGAAGATGATTGCGAGTGATGACGATGGAGGTAATACCATTGTTGGCCTAGGTGCGAATTAATTGTGCAATTAATTGATGGAGAATGAAAGATAATGCTTGAATTAATCGATGCACAATAACTCTATCACGAAATGAGAGGTGGTGTATTAATGAATAAGAAAGAGTACAATGCCCAAGGCGATCAAAATGAATAATGCCACACTTGTGTGCTAGTGATGCACTAAGTGCCTTTTCATAATAAAAGCTAACCCTAAATGGCTTAACCGTTGTAGGAAACCCTAATTGAAACCCCAATCCTAGTTTCACTTAGTGTGTAGGACACAAGGGGCAACACTTGCATTTAATGGTAGCTGAAATGCCTAGAGAGCCCGAATCATGGATCAAAGGGCATCAATGCGTAGCCTATGAGATGGCCTACATGTAGATGCAAATCAAGGTCGGAGTATTGAAAAGTAACAGTTGGATGATAAGATTGTTGGCTAGAATTTGGCTTTCAAGGCATCTTCCTAAGTCAAGAAGTGTAATTGAATTTGTTTTGCAAAAGTGTTTGCGGTCAATAGCTCTTAGAAAGGAGGAAAATTGCAGTGATATCACCTGAGATGCCCTTGATTAGAGGAGAGAAGTCCATATTAACTCTTATTTTGGTGTGATGTTTTTTTTTTTTGGGGGGGGGGGGGTAGTGTTCATTTGTTTTTAGATTTTCTATGAGTTATCTAGTTCCTTCTTTGCTAGATTTTATGGATCTTTGGTAATTATGGTTTTAGGCCACTATACTCTCAATACATGCTGCCTTTCTTTCTTGAGTTTAGTATGAGACTCAGTGCAGTCTGGACTGCTAGAGGTCACCCTTTTAGACATGGTTTTCTTTGTCTTGTTTTCATCTATCTCCACTTTTTGTAGTTTGTAATTTATTGTGATGTTTCCCTATATTGAAAATTGTGCTCTTTTAAAGGGGTCTGGAAATGCTTGATCAATTTAGTCTGTAGTACATACCTTGGTACAGCTATGGCCACAAAATCAAAACACCACAAAAGAGGGAACAAGCTCACTTGTACAATGAAAAAAGAAAGTACAGTGGTTTTGCGAAAAAGTGTTATGTACTGTGTGTATACTGGTATCAATTCTTGGTGCATGTTTGATTTTAGTAAATATGGCTGCAATGTATTCAAGGGGTGCTAAATCCTTTATGCTCTTGCAAGGGTACATGCCTTCATTGTTGTGAAGTGGGCTGTTAACCTTAAATTGACATTTTGCAGCGCTTTCTATAAAATCTGAATTGATCAGTTTTTTAATTTCTTTAACTTACATATCTTTGGGCAGGGACTGAATGTAGAAGTGATCCCATCGACATTTGATGAAAACCTTGAAAAGTCCTCCTTTCCATCAGCAGGGGGTAAGCAAATTGAATTTAGCTGCAGCAGTTCTTACAAAATATTTAGAACCTCCATTAACATGTCTAGCTGATTGTGCTCTCTTGTTCCCTTGTGCAGATTATGCTGCAGAAACTGCTTTGCATAAAGCGATTGAAGTCTCTCAGCAGATCCACAGGGTAAATAGAATAGTTGCTGCATCTACAGGATGGAAAGAAGAAAAAATCTACACTAGCTTATCTTCAATAGTAGCATGAAATTTGAGATATGAAAGTTCCATCAGGATAGGCTTTCACTGGAGATTGATAATCGGCCTTTCACTTCTAGTTTTTCAAGTCATTTTTGGAAGTAATCTGCAGCTCTTGGAATGGCTGTTTAGTAGTTGGCAGTTTTGCATGAAAGGTAGCTGGAACATATAGCTAGCAAATTCTGCGTGAATTATCCATATTAGCCTTTCAACTAAATAGATAGAAATGAGATTCATGAACTTTGAGAAACTGATAGGATGGTATCATTGCTGAAGGACAATGATAGTATATTGGAATGAAAACAGAAAAGCCCATGCCTGTCTGTGGCAGATGCACAAACATGAGTGTGCACAGAGTTTTTCAACATTGTTCATTGGTTCGTCAGTGTGCAAAGAAGATTGTCCTTACAGCATTGGTTATTCACAAAAATGTCAACATTGGTGGAAAAACACATCCACATGATAAATTTTTCACATCACGAACTTGGCAACTATCACACAGTGATTGTTGCAATGAGCATCTCAAGAAAGTGTTGGCATTACAAGGTTGGGTTCCAAGGATTGTGTGGTTCCCTTCTTTCAATATCGTCCAGAGCACCCATATATAGTCCAATTGATGATCTTGGATATTATTATGTGGGAAAAACCTTGAATGGAGTGAAAACCGACCATGAAGTACAAAGATTAAAGAAGTCCAAATGCATGTTACTTTTGATGGAAATTGAGATGCAAAGGAGTCAACATCATGAGAAAGATGAACATGATGAGAGAGAAGGTAGAAGTGAGAAAAGTGGAAGTGATACTGAATGCACTGTATAGGTGGAAGGCTTTAAAGAGGCTGAAAAATAGGAAATGGTCCTTCCTAGACGGCTTGTTGACTTGTGGAAAAGGAACTCAGGTCGGCCTTGCAACAGGAGACAGGACCAAGGCCAAAAATGTGCATGGATGTAAAGCTATAGAAAATCAAAGATCCTCTCAGCAGCATATTAAGGAACATGAACCAGAATGAGCTAGTAGGCTACGCACATGTACAAATGAATTAAGGGGGAAAAAGAAAAGGTTTGCTCTCAAGATAAAGGAAATCATGTTGGTTCAACTTGTATAGTAAATCCCAAAGGCCGCAAAGAGATAAAGCCCTGGTGAAAATGGACGCTACAATGTTTGAGTAAATATGCTCTTAATCCAAATGTTGCTACTTTGATCTGCTTACAAGGACTACGCTAATGGACCTTTGCTAAGCCAAAGCAATTGCACTTTGATTGTCAAAGTAGATGACCATGCCCTAATTGTTGAAGAAGTTGAAGCAGATACAAAGAGATCCAAAGTAGCATCATGGTAGCCTTTTATGTCCTTGACTTAGCGAATACCAATGATCTTGGGTTGATGGAAGTAGGGGCCTCCTGGATTTCTCAAGGAAGGCCTTGCTCATCATGTATGTCTTAATCGACAAGCAGATATTCACCATTGTTGAGGGCAAGAAGGGATGATTACAGCTGGTGAGTCGGGTTTCATTCATGTCTTTCAAAGGGTTCAAGTAGTAGGCAGGTAGCATGGTAGTTCGAAGTATGAGCTTGACCATGGCATACCTGTCTATTCCCACATTTATATCAAAAAACAAGGGGTGGAGTCCGCCTTTCTCAACTGCTTTCTTTTGACTCAGCAACAACATCAAGAGATTTAGATAGTTATAGATTGTCACAAAGGCTAGATTTGGGCAATTCTGAAACATGTCTATAAACTTCTTGAATGAAGGCACCAGGTGCCTCTCTTGAAACTTGAGATAGCCTCAGGTTGACTGGCTTTCAGGTTGAATATCAGGAGAAAGTGGTACCTTCCATGTGTGTTGGGGTTGTAGTCAACACTATGCCTTCGTGGGTATGATAAATGAATGGGATCTCCTCTTTCCTTAGGCAATGCTCCATAGAAGGCCATCCATGCCTCATTGCTCTCTTCCAAGATAATCTCTCTCCAAGCTGGCTGTGACTCGAAGCCAAGTACTAGTCTGTTGGGAACAAAGGTTCACTATGCCTTTTACAGTGTTGGAGTGTGAAGGCACCCTTACAGTCTTGTACTTTATATATTATCAAAACCTAAAAAGTGGTACACTCATCTTTGTATCGAACATCAAGTGTGTTGTGCTCACACTCCTCCCAACTGCTCCCTACTCTCTGTGCAATATCTAACGCACTCACCCTCAGCTCACTCAGTCCTGATTCATGTCAAAGCTAGTGACGGCGTCAGGCTGCGGGACAGGTGAGCATCTCCACACTGGCACATAGACTTGTGTTGTCGCACGAGTTGCAGGTGGGCAGGAGTTGTAGGTGTCGTAGGCGGGTAGGTGCTGCAGGAGTCACAGACGGGCTCGATGAGTAGCAGGTGGCAGTGTGCAAACGCCGCAGGGCACATGATAGGTCGACGGGAGGTCAGGTAGTTGACAACACATAGCTAGGTGGACGGGACCGGCACTGCCACCGGCGACTAGGACTAGTGCGCCACGAGACCTGCATGCGGTGACCAGTCCATGGTGGCCAGGCGATAGATGGGACAGCAGTCAAATTTTTTTTAATTCTGAAATTTCTGTTTTCTCTCCCTTCTCTACTAGTGTTCAACACAGAGGCACAAAGTGAAATTTTGCCCAAGAAAATTGGGGCTTTTCTCTGATTTGGGGATTTCAGTGCGGGACAAGAAAATCCGACTCAGAAATTGCACATTTGGTGCACATCTGCGTGAGAAATTTTGGGATTCTTACATTTTAGTGAAATTTCTTCAATTTCACTAAAATTTGTGCACTCTGAACCTAAAAAATTTGGGGCTTTTGCAAAATCCCTTCAATTTGTGCAACAAATGTTTGGTACATGCACTTGGGTACATCTATTGATGCAATCTGGACGGATTACCCTTTAAAATTTTGGGGCTTTTGATCAAAATTGTCAAATTTGTGCCTGGGAATGCCTTTAGAGTAGAAATTGTAGTGAAAATTTAGGGATTTCACATGTAACTGGTGGCTTGGTCCCTAAATGTGTCAGTAATTGCTTGAGAAGTACAGTCTTGTGGAAAAAATGTGGAGTGCCATCATTGTGGCAAAAAAGGGCACTACAGACGGGATTGTTTTCAATTGAAGAAAGAGAAGGGAAAAAACAAAAACACTGAAGCCAACAAGGACAGCTAGCTTGCAAAGAAGAGCAATGTGAAAATAGAAGAGGTTAATGTAGTCACTCATGATACTGATAGTGATGGTGATGTACTTCTTGCTTCTTCTTTGAGTGCACATGCATTGATTACAGATTTTGAGGATGATATGCACACTTGGATACTTGATTCAGGTGCGTCCTTTCACGTCACACCACATTATGAGTGGTTCTTTGATTACAATGTTGGTTTACGTGGTGTTGTCCACTTGGGATATAACTATGCATATAAAATTGCAGACATTGGCAGTGTGAAACTGGAATTTCAGCATGGCTCCGTGTTTGTTTTGCCTAATGTAAGACATGTATCTCAGCTTAAGAAGAGCTTGATAAGCACAAGGCAACTAGATGATGAAGGCTATCTCACCACCTTTAGGGATAGCAAATGGAAAATTTGTAAGGGCTCTTGTATTGTTGCCAAGGGGTCCAAAAGTGATACCTTGTATCCTTTGCATGTATCTAGTATGTGTGACCATGTAGTCGCCATAACTGAGTAGCCAAGTGTTTCTTTGTGGCATAGCCAGTTGGGATACATGAGTCAATCTGGAATGAAAGTGCTCTCTCATTTGGGTTATTTACCGTCTTTGAGGTATGCTGATTTTGAACAATGCGATCATTATATTTATGGTAAATATGCTCAAACGTCACACAAAAAATCTCTTTCTCTAAAGCCTTCACTCTTAGAGTTGGTACATTCAGATGTATGTCAAATGCCAGGATTATCTTTAGGAGGGAAGACGTATTTTATTACCTTTGTTGATGATGCTACACGCAAAGTATGGGTTTATCCAATCCGTCACAAAGACGAGGCCTTGGATAAATTTAAAAAATTCATGGCACTTGCTGAAAATTAGACCAACAAGACATTAAAATGCCTTCGCTGTGATAATGGTGGGGAATATGTATCCAAAGCCTTTTAGGACTTTTGTGACAGCAAAGGGATTAAAAGGGAGCTTATTGCCCCTCATAATCTATCCCAAAATGTTGTGCAGAGCGTATGAACAGGACCATTCAAGACAAGGTCCGTACAATGTTGTCACATGTTGCTTTACCCCATGGATTTTGGGCAGAGGTTGTTATGATAGCCGTACACTTGATTAATGGGTCACCAAACAGGTCTTTAGGGGAGGGGAGTTCCTCAAGAAGAGTGGTCGGGCAAGCCACCTTCGTATTCTTACTTGAGAGTGCTTAGCTGCGAGACATTTATGCACATTCGCAAGGAAGAACGCAAAAAACTTGAGCCAAAGTTCTGTAAACGTATTTTCCTAGGATATGGTGATGAAGGTGAGATGGGGTATCGATTATGGGATCCTGAGAAAAGAAAAATAGTATGTAACAATGATGTTATCTTTTGGGAAGATCGCGTGCACAAACAACCCGAAAGAAGAGATGAGGTCAAAAGGGTTGTATTCCGAGAGGATGTATCAATAGGTCAACAAAGAATGCCCTTTAGATAGCAGCAAATACCAGCTGTAAATGTCCTTGAAAATGCAGGGAATGATGCTGAAAATGATCAGCAGGATCTTGTCCATGATTTTCCACAAATTTAGCAAAAACATATACCATATACCTTTGGAACAATGTGAACCACCTGTACATCATGTTGAACCTGCAGAATAGCAAGCTGTTAATGGAGATTTGTAGGCTGAATAGCTAGTGTTGGGAATAAAGGCCCTCATGTCTTTTAAATGTGCTCGGGTGTGAACACACCCTTAGCACTTGTACTTTCATATATATATATATATATATATATATATATATATATATATATATATATATATATATATATATATATATATATATATATATCTAAAAACCTAAAGAGATACACTCGTCATTGTATCCACAAATCGTGTTCACTCTCATGACTTCTCTACACTCTCTCTCACTCTCTCTCTGCTGCTAGCAAGCACTGCGTGTCTCGATCTTCGCGCTTTCTGCCACTATAAACTGGTATCAGAGCGGCAAGGAGTGCACGCTTCTCGGGACGAAGCAGATGGCAGGTGTTGCAGGAGTCCCAAGTGGACTCAATGAGCAATAGTCGACAGGTGCAAGGGAGTCGTAGGTAGGTTGAGGCAGTCGACAGTCGATATGTACAAAGGGCAGTTGACTAGTTTAGGCGTGGACAGTCAACGATCAGTCGAGTAGGGGAGTAGGCGTGCAACAGCACGTAGCAAGGTGTTGACCAGCGTGGCGACTTCTTCATGGCTGCACTAACGAACGTCGACAGGAGTCACGCGTGACGGGGCTAGATACAAAAGTGCTACGTGACAGAGCAATGGTGCTGCGATTGATGGGCAACGAATGTTGACAACGACAGCCAAGCGTCAAACGGGCGCGCGACGGACAAGACCAGCAGGGCGTTGACAGTCATGATGGGTCAACGGACCCGTAATCCAAAAACGTTATTTTCTTCAAAATATTTTTTTTTGAAGCTCCTCCCTCTAACCAAGGTTCATGCGCGCAAGCACAAAAGGTTAGATTTGTGCAATCTTGGCCCAAAAATTTGGGGCTTCTTCAGACTAAGTGCTGTTCATGCAAAATTGAGGCATCTGCGTCAGAAATTGCAGACATTATGCACATTTGAATTGGGGATTTTGCCAAAATTATTGAAATTTTACCCATACGAGTGAAATTTCTCAACATTGGACCCATAAAGTTTGGGGCTTTTACGGTATCGGTGAAATTTTCTTTAGTTGAGTAAGATTGGCTGATATTGGTGCACATTTGGACATGAGAAATTTGGGGCTTTTGCAAAATTTTGCCCATTTTATGCTCTTCGAAACATGTATTAATGCAATCGGGATAGATCAGTCAGTGAAATTTGGGGGTTTTGCTGAAATTGCTCTATTTTGGCAAAATTGGCCTGTTCTATGTATGACAGAGACAATGCAGATGTGTGGTTGATGCTTTGAGCACAAAAATTTTGGGGCTTTTGACAGTGTGTGTCAAATTTTATGCTCGTGGGTACATGTACAACAGAAATTGCAGCTAAAATTTGGGATTTCTCATGTAATGTGATGTATTTGCCCTTGGAACAGCTGTAATTAATTGTGGAATGCTGTAGCACATGGTTTGGTGCTTTTGAAAATTTACTTACAGATCTGAAATTTCTACTTCTACGTGGTCATTTATTGCTGGTTGGTACGTGTTTGTACCTTGGTCACTTGTGTGACAGTTTGGGCCTGCATTCGCTCAATTTCTGGTCACATTTGGGCTGAAAGTCATGGCTGGGAGTAGTGACAGCAATAATCTTATGCACATAAAGAAGCTTGAAGGGGCACATAACTTTGCAGTCTTGCAAAAAGTGCTACAATATCTTGTTGCAGAAGAAGTAGGCAAAGCCGATTAAGACCATAGGGGCAAAGCCCGTAGATATGGAATAGGAAGATTGGGATGAGTTAAATGAGCTTGTACGCTCAACCATCGAGCTATCGATTTTTGATGCCTTGCTGTTTAACATTGAAGGTTTGGATTCTGCATATGCTATTTGGACTCAACTGGAAGAATTGTATGCACAAAAGAGTGCTGCAAGCAAAGTGTATTGGCTGAAAAAGCTTATGGATTTGTGTATGAAAGAGGGTACATCATGTCTACTCACTTGAGTGAGTTTAACTCCATTTTCAGCCAGCTGGTTGCCTTGAAGTTCTTGATTGATGAAGAATTTAAGGTTATGTTCTTGCTTTGCACTCTTTCAGAGAGTTGGGATACATTCAGGACTGCTATGAGCAATTATAATGCAATCCTTTTGTATGTTGATGTAGAGAGTGCTCTACTCATGGAACAAATGAATCGGCAAAACAATGCATCTAGTAAGTCTCCCAGTGCTTTGCATACTAGGGGCATATCACAGCAAAAAGGCAAATCTGATAGCAAGGGATGCAGTAAATCATGTGGCAAAGATGTTGAATGCCATCATTGTGGCAAGAAAGGTCACTCTAGACGTGACTGCTACAAATGGAAGAAAGAGAAAGGAAAGGGTAAGAAGACAGATGATTGCAAGGAAGAGAAGAAAGAGAGTCAGCCTAAGAAGAGCAGTGTCAAAATTGAAGAGGTGAATGTAGTCACTCATGACAGTGACAGTGGGAATGACGTACTCTTGGTCTCTTCACACTTTGGTGCACATGCTTTTCTTGGAGATACAGATGATGACATGCATACTTGGATTCTCGATTCAGGTGCTTGCTTTCATGTCACCCCTCATCGTGAGTGGTTCTCTGCCTATACAAGGGGTCAACATGGTGTTGTTCATCTTGGGGACAACTATGCATGTGACATTACAGGTATTAGCAGTGTGCAGTTGCAGTTTCAACAGGGTTTTGTCTTCACACTTTAGCATGTATGGCATGTACCTCAACTCAAGAAGAGCTTGATTAGCACAAGGTAGCTAGATGACGATGGATTTCATACCACCTTTGTTGATGGGAAGTGGAAGATCTATAAGGGATCTAGAGTGATTTCTAGAGGTTGTAAAAGTGATACCTTGTATCCTCTCCATGTATCTAGTGTGAGTGATCATGTTGTTGCCGAGACCGAGTAGCCAAGTGTTTCTTTGTGGCATGGCCGGTTGGGACATATAAGTCAAATTGGAATGAAAGTGCTCTCTCGTTTGGGTTACTTGCCTAGTCTTCATTATGTTGATTTTGAGCATTGTGATCATTGTGTTTATGCTAAACATGCACGAACGTCTCATAAAAAGTCTATTTTGCTGAAATCTTCTTCTCTAGAGTTAGTACATTCCCAATGTATGTCAGATGCTAGGATTATCTTTAGGGGAGAAGAAATATTTTGTCATCTTTGTCGATGATGTTACATGGAAGATATGGGTTTACCCTATTTGTAGCAATGATGAAGTGCTTGACAAGTTTAAAAAATTATTGACGTTGATTGAAAATCAGACTGATAAGACACTCAACTATCTTTGCTCTGACAATGGTGGGGAATATGTGTCCAAGGCCTTTCAGGCATTTTGTGACAGCAAAGGGATAAAAAGGAAGCTCATTGCCCCTCATAATCTACCCTAAAATGGTGTTGCAGAGTGTATGAATCGGACCATACAGGATAAGGTCCATACAATGCTGTCTCATGCTGCATTACCCCATGGTTTTCGGATAGAGGCTGTTATGACAGTCGTACACTTGATTAATCGGTCACTAAACAGGTCTTGGGGGGGGGGGGGAGAGAGAGAGAGAGAGTTCCCCAAGAAGCGTGGTTGGGCAAGCTACCTTTATATGCTCACCTGAAGGTGTGTGGCTGCGAGGCTTTTGTGCACATTCATAAAGAAAAACATAGCAAACTTGAGCCAAAGTCCTGTAAATGCATTTTCCTAGGATATGGTGATGAGGGTGAAATGGGTTATAGATTATGGGATCCTGAGAAAAGGAAAGTAGTACGCAGCAATGATGTTATTTTCCGGGAAGATCGCATGCATAAACAACTTGAAAAGACTGAGGAGGTCCGTAGGGTTGTATTCCGGAAGGAAATACCTTTTGGACAGCAAAATGTGCGGGCTATACAACAGCAAAAACGTGCTGTAAATGAACTTGTAATTACAGAAAATAATGTTGGAAATGATCAACTAGCTATTGCCCATGATAATGAGCCACTACATGTGCAGGAACAGCCAGGACAACAAGCTGTTAATGTTGATTTGCAGGCTGAAATGCCAGGAAAGCAAGCTGAAAATGCTCAATAGCCAGCAAACAATGATCATTGGGTTAGGAGATCGTCTAGGGCTACTGGACAACTTGATAGATTCATTCTTGGTGCAAACAATGTGGCTGATTATGTCATGTTGACAGACTGTGGTGAACCATCTCACTTTAAGGAAGCAATGTATAGACAAGACATCAAGAAATGGTATAAAGCCATGTTGTCAAAAATGGAATCTCTTGGATAAAATGGCACTTTGGACTTGGTACAGTTGCCTAAAGGATAGAAAACACTTCCATGCAAATGGGTTTACAAGATGGTCACTTTTGGTTCCTCACCAAAGTACAAAGCAAGAATGGTTGTGAACGGGTATAAGCAGAAACATGGAATTAAATTTGATAATCTCTCCTGTAGTCAAGATGACTACATTGAGAACCATTTTGGGCTTGGTTGCAGCTGAAGATATGGAGCTCTTACATATGGATATAAAGATTGCATTCTTACATGGTGATCTGCATGAAGACATATATATGCAGCAGCTTGAAGGGTTTGTGAAAAACGGGAAAGAGAAGATGGTATGAAAACTCAAAAGGAGTTTGTATGGGCTGAAACAAGTACCAAGAGAATGGTATCATAAGTTTGATTCATTTATGCAGTCTCTAGGTTTCCATAGAAGTCAAGTGGATCACTGCTTGTACACCAAGAAGGTAGCAGATGGCAGCTTGATTATCTTGGTTTTGTATGTTGATGACATGCTGATTGCTGACAGGGATACTCATGCCTTGGATTCATTGAAGCAAAGTCTTCATGGCAGCTTTGACATGAAGGATCTCGGTGATGCAAATCACATTCTTGGCATGCGAATACTCAGAGATAGATCAAAAGGCTTACTCTATCTATCTCAGTAGGAGTATATCTCTAAAGTTTTGCAGCGTTTCAATATGGAGGGGGGGGAAAACAATTGGGGTTCCATTGCCTCCATATGTGAAACTCAGTGCAGAGGACAACCCTACATCTAATGATGAGAAGGCTGAAATGGCCAAGATACCATATGCTTCAGCTGTTGGCAGTTTGATGTATGCTATGTTTGCTACACGTCCTGACATTGCCTTTGCAGTGGGAGTGGTTAGGAGATACATGGCAACCCCTGGCAAGAAGCATTGGGATGTAGTGAAAGGTATTATGAGATACCTCAAAGGCACAAACGAGTTGTGCATCTGCTTTGAAAAGCAGAAGGCATCTGTTGTTGGCTTTACGGATGCAGACTATGCTGGTTATGCGGAGTGCAAGAAGTCCACTTCTGGGTATGTGTTTACTTTAACAGGAGGAGCGGTCTCTTGGATCTCCAGGCTACAAAAGTGTGTTGCATTGTCTACTATAGAGGCAGAGTATGTGGCTGCCATTGAGGCATGCAAGGAGGCTTTATGGCTTTCACGTCTGGTGGGAGAGCTTGGAATTACAGTGCTACCTGTTTTCGATTGTGATAGTTAGAGTGCTATCATGCTAGCACAGAATCCTGTCTTTCATGCAAAGGCGAAGCAGATACATGTGAAGTACCACTTCATTAGAGATGTACTTGACAATAAGAGCATTGAACTTGTCAAAGTGCATACAGATGATAATCCTGCAGACCTTCTCACGAAGGGTCTTCGAGCAGAGCGGTTTACTCATTGCCAACAAATGATGGGAGTTGGATAGATATATGTATTTCAGCTTTGTACATACCTAGGTTTAGTTGATTCTTTTCTCCTCTTAAGGTACATTACCTTTAGGTGGGAGCTTTCTGTCCCCTGCTTGTTACTGAGGCTCCCAGATGGTTGTCTTCTACAACAAATTGTTATTCTTTGATTAGAAACCTAAAGAGATACACTCGTCATTGTACCCACTAATCGTGTTTACTCTCCTGATTCCTTTACACACTCTCTCTCTCACTTTCTCTTTGTTGCTAGCAAGCACCGTGTGTCTCGATCTTTACGCTTTTTGCCACTACAGCTAGCAAATCTTGACCATTGGGTTCGTAGGTCAACTAGAGTGCAAAAACAGCCAGATAGGTTTGTTCTTGTTGTAAACTATGTGGCTGATTATGTCATGTTAATAGATTGTGGTGAACTGTTATGCTTCCAAGAAGCAATGGATAGACAGGATAGTAAGAAATGGCACAAAGCAATGGTATCATAGATGGAATCCCTCATGAAGAATGACACTTGGGATTTGGTGCATTTGCCAAGAGGACAAAAAGTGCTACCTTGCAAATGGGTTTACAAAATGAAAGTCACTTCTGGTTCTTTGCCAAAGTACAAGGCATACTTGGTTGCTAAAGGGTACAATCAAAAACATGGAATTGATTTTGATGAAATTTTTTTCTTGTAGTCAAAATGACTACTTTGCGAACCACTTGGGATTAGTTGCATCTAAAGTCATGGAACTCATATAGATGGATGTAACAACCACTTTCTTACATGGTGATATGCATGAGGAGATCTATATGCAGCAACTTGAAGATTTTTTGTAGAGGGAAAAGAGCATATGCTATGTAAACTCAACAAGAGTTTGTATGGGCTGAAGCAGGCACCACGAGAATGGTATCACAAATTTGATACATTTATGTAATCTTAGGGATTTTATCATTCTCAAGTTGATCAATGCTTATACACCAAGAAGGCAGCAGATGGTAGCCTTAGCTCTTGGTTTTGTATGTGGATGATATGCTGTAGCAGGCAAGGATGTTCATGCCTTGGACTTCTTGAAGCAGAGTTTATACAATAGCTTTGATATGAAAGATCTTGGTGAGGCCAATCACATTCTTGGCATGTGTATACTTAGAGACAGATCAAAGGGTTTTCTTTATCTGTCACAACGCGGTATATTACTAAAGTTCTGCAGTGTTTCAATATGGAGGGGGGGAAAGCCATTAGTGTACCATTGCCTCCATATGTGAAACTTAGTCCAGATGACAACCCTACATCAAATGATGAAAAGGTTAAAATGACCAAGATACCCTATGCTTCAGCTGTTGGTAGCTTGATGTATGCTATGGTTGCTACACGTCTTGACATTGCATTTGCAATAGGAGTGGTTAGTAGATACATGGCATATCCTGGCCAAAAGCATTGGGAAGCAGTGAAGGATATCATGGGATACCTTAAGGGCACAAAGGATTTGTGTATATATTTTTGTAAGCAAAAGTCATCTGTTGTTGGGTTCACGGATGCAGACTATGCTGGCCATCTTGACTGCAGGAAGTCTAATTCAGGATATGTGTTTATGTTCATAGGTGGAGTAGTCTCTTGGATATCTAGGTTGCAAAAGTGTGTTGCATTGTCTACTATAGAGGCAAAGTATGTTGCTGCCACTAAGGCATGCAAAGAGGCTTTATGGCTTTCACATATGGTAAGAGAGCTTGGTATTACAGAGACTCCCATCCTCCAATGTGACAGTCAGAGTGCTATCATGCTAGCACGGAATCCTGTCTTTCATGCAAAGACAAAGCAGATATAGGCATAGTTGTTTTCAGACGCGTCTGAAATGAATTTCAGACGTCTGTAAACGTCTGAAAAACAGACGTCTGAAAACTCCATATCAGACTTGACGTTTTTTTAAATTAAAAAATATTGACGACTTTACACAAAAGCACACAGAATGTGGTCGCCTTTATCTGCCGACTCTTTCCTTGGATCCAGGTAGTCTGAAACACACACTCTTGAGGAATCGTGACTGAAAACGACTGAACTCAGCCTGAGGAACTCCACAAACTGTGGGAAACACAGCTCTCTACTTGGAAATACTGCTGCCCCAAACTTTTTGATCATCAAGTAAGATCTCTCTCTCTCTCTCTCTCTCTCTCTCAGGCTTCAACCTGTGAGCACTGAGCAGTGCAGACTGCAGTGAGTCTTCAGAGTCCAGACTCTTCACTGTTCACAACTTCACAGTCTACAGACCTGAAGGCTGAATATTGAGATTCGAGGTTACAGACCTGGAGGGTGGAGCCTGGGACTACAGTGCATAGTGCACACTGCTCACTGCAGTGACTGGTCAATGCACAGTGGCTGAAAATTAAGTTCTGAAATTTGAAAGCTGAAGCCTGAAGTTTGGACTCTAGACTCTAAAGTTTGAACTCTGGAGTCTGAAGTCTGAAGTTTGAACTTTGAACCTTTGGAATATGAAGTTTGAAGACTGAAGTTGTTGTCACTGGCCAGTTGGAACATTGAAGTCTGAAGATTCAAGAGAAGATTACAGGCCTCTCTCTCAGTTTGTAAGTTCTGTGTAGTGTGAGGTTATCTGAGCCTCTGAGGCTCTAAGCTGAGAGCTCTCTCTCTCTCTCTGTTTCTCTCTCTCTCAGCCTTCAGGCTTCAGCCTTCAAAGTTTAAACTTCAAGTTCAAAGACTGCATAGTGCAGACTCCAGAGTTCAGACTCCAGAGCACTGCAAAATTCAGATTGGTGATTGGTCAGTGGGTCACAGCAAAATTACTATTATGTCATGACTTATGACTCGTGTCTTCATTAAATTTGTATCAGATTTTAACTTTTGAAGATGGGAAGAAAGCAGAAAGCTGAATGGGATCATGTCAAAATAATTGGAAAAGGGCAGGATACATGTAAATGCAAATATTGTGGACACACTTGGGATGGTGGCCCACTACGCATAAGGGCACATATTTTGGGATTGTCAGGGCTTGGTGTGGAAAAATGTACTGCTGCACCACAAAGTGCAAAGGATATATGTCGTAGATTGCATGTGGATGTTGGAGGGCAAGGGTCCACAACAAACATTGATGCAGCTGCATCTGATTTGGGAGATGCTTCTCATGTTAGTGGGCGTGGCTCTGGCAATGTAGATGTAAGTGTTACTGTTGGGCAGCCTGGACAATCAAGCTCTCAAGAGCATGTGAGCAAAAAAAAGAAAGTGGCCAAATCACAGGGTGCTTTAGCAAAAGCATGGGATTTGCAAGCAAGAAAGGAGGCAGATATTGCTGTTCGTCGCTTCTTCTATGCAGAGGATATTCCATTTTGAAAAGCAAAGAGCCCATATTTTCTTGGCGTGCTAAAGGCAGTTGGGCAAGTGGGTCAGAGCTACAAACCACCTTCGTATAACAGTCTACGCACGGACCTTGTGGAGGAGGTCAAATGCATTGACCATGAATTGCTTGACATTAGGGAGAAGTGGAAGAGATATGGATGTAGCATTGTCTGTGATGGATGGTCAGATGCAAGGCGTAGGCCTATTATAAATGTTATGGCTACATCTATTTATGGTTCTGTGTTTTTAAAAGCTGTTGATACTAGCGGTGAATACAAGTTTGGGGAGTTTATCTTTGGCATCTTGAAAGATGTGATCCTTGATATTGGCCCAGATTATGTGGTGTAGGTATGTATGGACAATGCAGCTAACTGCGTGAGAGCAGGTGATTTGATTGAGCAGGAGTGGCCTAATATTTTTTTTACTAGATGTACATGCCATTGCTTGGATCTTCTGTTAGAAGATATTAGGAAGCTTGCTTGGATTGCCCCTGTGTTGGCTAAAGCAAATAAAGTTGTCACATTTGTTATACGCAAGCATACAATATTGGCATTGTATCACCAATTCAGTCAAGAAGAACTATTGAAGCCATCGACCACACGGTTTGCTTACATGTTTATCATGTTAGTGAACTTGTTGGATGAGAGATGCTACAATGGTTTACGGCGTATGGTTGTTAGTGATGCCTAGGTAAGGAAGAAAGCTTCACGTACAGTAAAGGGAATGGAAGTAGCTGAGATTGTTTTGGGTGCATGTTTTTGGAACGATGTCAAGATGATCGTTAAGATTTGTGCACACATTCTTAAAATCCTCCGTCTTGCTGATAGAGAAGGGGCCATGATGGGGCTTTTGTATGAGATGACAGATCGGATGATAGAGAAAATGGATTCCTTGGAAGGAGTGACTGAGTCTAAGGTGCAAGAAATCAAAGGCCTTTGTGTTGATAGATGGGATATGATGCACTCACCCTTACATGCTGCAACCTTTGTTTTGCATCCTGTTTGGAGAGCCAAGAATCCTGATAGCGATAAGGAGGTGCATGAAGGATGGATGACAGTGATAGAGAGATACACAAAATATGATGTGGATATGCAGGGTGTTCTATGTGATGAGCTTGACATGTACAAGTCGGAATCAGGTGCATTTTCTTGGCCACTTGCAAGAGATGAGAAAAGAATGCATCAGGGTGTGAAATGGTGGGAGACATTTGGCCCATGCGTACCTAGATTGCAGCAATTGGCTTTAAGAATACTCTCACAAGGATCTTGTGCCTCTCCTTGTGAGAGAAATTGGAGCACATTTTCACTGATTCAAACAAAGAGAAGGAATAAATTGCTTCCAAAACGTACTGAGCAGCTTGTATATATTCATACAAACCTTCGTCTTATCAATAAAATTAAGGAATCAGGCTATGAAAAGATTGAGGTTACATTGGACATGCTTAACAAGGAGAAGGATGATGATAGATTGCTTGCATTGCAGCAGATACGAGAGGAAGAGGACATCGTAGCCTCATTGCCAGTGCCACAGAGGGAGGCAAGCACTAGTGATGCTCCTAGCTCGAGTTCTCTTGGTCCACATCAGAGGGAAGAGGATGATGATGATGAGGAGGAGGAGGAGGAGGACGACGACTGCACTCTTGAGGATGATGAAGATGATGAGTAGATTAGTTGATGACAGATGAATCATGAATCATGATATATGATGTGACTCTATTATGCAGTTTTCAGTTTTGCTTTTGGTTGTTCCCTTTCAAATTTTAGTCTACTATGCAGTTGGCATTGGGCAACTTGGCTTGAATCTTGATGACAGATGTATCATGTATCATGTCAATTCCTTGAAAGTTGAATGATGAATCATGAATCCTTCTATATTGACTCAAACTCTCGAGTCTCAGTCTTCAAAGTTCAAGAGTTGTGCATTGTTCTTTTATTTTGAAATTAGCACATGTTTATCATGTTTATCAGATCTTAAAGTTGTGTATTTTTTTGATATTTTGTTAAGAATATGTTAAAAAATCAGGGTCACGTATGATTCAGGTCTAGGGTTTGAATCATACTCGTTTCATACTTTCATACGCGTTTGCGTTTGACGTTTGATTCACGTATGGAAAAACTATGGATATAGGTGAAGTATCACTTTATCAGGGATGTACTTGACAGCAAGGGCATTGAGCTTGTCAAGGTATATATAGATAATAGCCTTGTAGACCTTCTCACGAAGGGTCTTCCAATCAAACGGTTTGCTCATTGCCACTAGATGATGGGGGTTGGATAGTATATGTGTCTTTCAGCTCTGTACATACATAGACTTAGCTGATTCTTTTCTCTACCTTTAGGAACGCTGCCTATAGGTGGGAGGTTGTTGGGAATAAAGGCTCACTGTGCCTTTTACAGTGTTTAGGTGCGAATGCACCCTTACACTCTTGTACTTTATATATTATCTAAACCTAAAAAGTGGTACACTCCTCTTTGTACCGAACATCAAGTGTGTCGTGCTCACATTCCTCTCTACTACTCTCTACTCTCTGTGTAATATTTGATGCGCTCACCCTCAACTCACTAGTCCAGATCTGTCAGGCTCCAACACAGTCTAGGCTTTTCAAACATCTTATTCTGGTAGTACCTTGTCTCCTCTCCTCAGCATGAGTCAAGATCTTGTAGTTTTTTATCTCCTGCCTAACATTGCCCTAATCTCAATCACCTACTTCATGATGCTTAGTGGGAGTATCTGCTTGAGCTTTGTTATTTTGTTGAAAACAAAGGTAATTGGGTGGAATGGCAGGCTGCCTATATGTAGGCAAAAGTGGCAAAACCCTAAATATGGTCGGGCCCCTAAAATTAGCCAAAAGTGCCCAAAAAGAATGCACTAATGTGCCCTCCATCTTAGTGTCTAAAATACATAAAATGATAGACAAATACAATGTTAGAGCTGGTAATGTACTTGACTGAAGCTCACAGGTAGGAGATGACCACACAAGACACACATGATTGCTTACAACTCCTCCATGTCTTTTCTCCCTTGTACCCCCAAATTGCCTTGAGAGGCTTGTATATATGCTTGTTTTGAGACTTTGAGTCATGATTATTGAGCACATGTGCTTTGTTGTAAATTTCTTTGAAGGGATCAAATTAGCCAAACTTTTTATTGCAAAAAAAAAAAAAACCCCAAAAGGAAGGTAGTCTCGCTAGCCTAAGGATGCTAAGGGTAATCTAGGAATTCTAAGAATCTAGCCTTAAGGAGGATGAGAGTTGAACCAATTAGATAAGCCATAATGCGTGAGCAAGGGGGAGGTCTAGAAGTGATAGTAGTAATGGCAAGCTATTGATGTGTCGAGCCACCAAAATCAAGGCTTGCATTAATATTTCATTATCATGCATTAATACATAAATTCTCCTTGAGAACAGCCCCAAAAAGATTTCATGTTAAAAGACTTAATTTGCACACAATAGGACAAATACCCAAAAATATCCTATAAAATGTGGCCCAGTATACATTGTGTTTATTGTGGAGGCAATCACTTGCTGGCTGAAAGTCCTGAACCCTGAAATGTAAGAGTCATTTATTAGTTGCGTGGTTGTTTGTACATTGTGCATTTTCTTGACAACCCTAGTGTAATAGGCTATGGACAATGATGTTTGTCTGTTTTCAAATGGGCGGAGTGGCACTTGGTGTCTCTCTCTTTGCAAATGGACAGAGTGACACCTAGTAATCTATTCATGATGCATTGTAGATGTAGCGGAGTGGGCAAAAGGTAATGAGTTTGTTGGCCTAGATTTTATTGCAGGATGGTGACCAACTAATAGGGGAACAGGTCAAATTGTGCGAGGGATGTATCAACAAATTCTTGTACCCTATTATGTGGTCCATTTCTTGAATTGACATTGGAAAACTCTCATGGGCCAAGTTAATTGATAGCCACACAAATCTTATTTTCACTTTTGTGCATAGTAATTAGTTTGTGAGGGATAATTTAACTAACTCTTAAGAAGTCAAACAAGCATCTTGTAAATTGCTTTGATAAGTGGTTTGCTCATATATTCTGATGTTGGGATTTTTGAAGGAATGTAATGGGGTCTTTGTTCTTACTTTTTGGGAAGTTTTTGTAGTATTGATGGCATGTTTGAGACTTGTGTTATGCACCTACGTATTATGAAAAGGTCTAAGTTGCATATTTATTTTTAGGGCAATGGTCAAGGGCATGATAAAAAGGTACAAAATGATGTAGAGTCATCTTGGATAGAGATGTGTTGGATTAGCTGCAATGCTTAGATACTAGGGATCAACTTGTAGAGTACTAGTCAATTTGGGGTGGGTATGACTGTCCAGATGCAAAGGAGGACTTTGAATTGGGGAAGCTATATAGTGGGAGGACTCAGATCAAATGGGAATGAGCTACGAAAGTAGTTTATTACAGTCCCTACTAGACTAGGGACACTTCTTGTTTGGAGCAATTTTTGGAAGCTCGATGATATTGCATCAAAGAACATGACTTGGTTTGGCATAGATATGGCAAATAACTTGGTGTTTGCTAGTAGCAATTTTCATATGCTTGGTGAGAGTTGTTGCAAAAATCCTTTTGTAGAGTTGGAGGAATAGTAGGAGGATGAGGCCACGGACTAGATGCTATTGAGTCTTGGTATTTGACATATATTACAGCTGATGTTGTAAAGATACTCTGTCTTGAAGTTCGACTCTAGTTATTTTTGGTAATTCTTAGGTGTTTTTACATTTTGGAGCTCTTGTGGAGTTGTTATTTATCAACTATGCATGTGTCTAGTCTACCAAAGTTCTGTTAATGTTAGAATGTTTATTGTAAATCGTTAGAAAGATGTTAAGAGTGATGTTGGTTTTGTATCAGGATGATGCCAAAGTGGACATTGTCATAGGAGCTGATACCGTGGTTGAACTCGATGTAAGTTTTGGAGTCAGCTGTAATTTGAACTGCTCATATGCATGTTTTAACTTATACTCTCCTTTGTACCATGACCGTTTCTCTGGAATACACGATCTATGTTATTCACTTGCAGGGAATTGTGTTAGAGAAGCCAAAAGATGAAGAGGATGCCTTTCAGATGCTTTCATCTTTAAATGGTTCGTTTACCTTGAGGATTTCATGTAACGTCTTGTGGGGATGCTTGTGGTTTAATTATACATGACAAAAAATGTTTGTGGAAGCGTGCATATTCAAAAGCTTCACTACTGGCAGCTTATAGTTAATCTTAATTGAATAGGCCTAAAATCTTATGAATCACTGTACTCTTGGTGATATTGTGTAAGACCTCCCCAAAGGCAAAGTGGTAAAGCAATGTGTCAAAGATTGCCAAATTTTGAGGGAGACCAAACAAGCACTCCATCCACCAGATGAAAACAAATCCACAATGATCAAGAGATATTTAAAGTCATGGGCTATAAGTCCTACACCCTTAGTAACATCATAAAGCTATGGGCCTGTGTGGATACGGGGGGATCAAATCCTTTTTTTTTTTGGGTGAAAAAAAGTGCGGTGAATTATAGTACTCAGAAGAAAAATACATCGAAGTACAAGTGCTCAACAGTCCTAGCTGGAGCTGAATATGAACTCCATGACATATACATAAGACCTGCCACAGTGGTCTAGGTGGGGGGGGGGGGGGGGAGGGGTGGGAGGCAAGAAGCCATGGTGGAGTGTAACACCACTGGGGTTTGCCATCCTGCAGCATAAAGAACAAGCTATGACAACCCCAAGTGTGAAGGTGATGCTACCAAAGTTCCCGTCGATGTTAAGAGTCCCCTTGCAGCTGCTCCTAGCGTCCTCTAAGGAAATGAATGATAGATGACCAAAGCTCCGCCAAAGTGGCATAAACTGAGAGGTTCTCACCACTGAAAATCAACTGGCAATGGGCCTTCCTGTAATCGTCTGCCTATTGTGCTGAGCCCACTTTGTAGCCTCAAAGAAAGTGAAGATGTTATCCAGATGCTCTGATCTTGGAGGGACTTGTGTGAGTGTCATGAATGATGTCTGAAAGGAGGGTGAAGTTCGCTACTAATCATCTTTGCAAAAGCCTTATCCGCCACTAACAACTGGGTGATTATGTATCAATGACCATTGAATATGCTCCAGCCTGCTGTCCCCCCTTTTGGGAAGGAGAGAGACTAGACTGCAGACAAAGTACCCGGCATCTGCCTAGACTTAGCAATCTCCTGAAAGGCGTGCAGCAAAGGGTCTTTCACCTCCTCCCTGCAAGTGAAGAATGTCTTGGGAGTGCTGGGCACTTCTGCCCATCTTGTGAAAGGTTCGGAGCAGCTCTTGGTCCATGAAGGGCTTAAGGAGGGAAGACCCTATCTCATCCTTCACCAGAAATGAGATACAATCACACACCTGCTCTTTGTAGAAAAATGCATGAATTGATACTGTTTTTGTTGAGGGAGAGGCATGTGAACCCACTATATCCAAGGATGGATAAGGGTAGACGAGTGTGAATGGACTGAAGGGCAGGGGAAACCCTAAACCTAGCCATTCTGAGCTATTTAAACAGCCCTAAGGGTCACCCTCAAAGTGTGGGAGTGTACCACAATTGTACTTGTGAGCAACTTACTAACCAAGATTTTGTTCTTGTACTTTGAGCTCTCTTCTCCCTCTTGCGCACACTTTCCCATGTTGCCACTCTAATATTCTAACATGGTATCAAAGCCATCTTTGGTCCAACAAGCTTCCTCCAACTCCATCTCACACTAAGTGCACATGAGTGTGTCATTTCTTCATCATACTTCTTAATCTCCATTGCTGTCTGCCATACCCACCTTTGTTGGAGGACTTGGGGAGAGCAAAAGAGAGCATATCAGGTCTTGCTTTCTTTTGGAGACCTCTTCCTCTGCTCAGGGTGTAGCAGCATGGAACAACAAAGCATAACATTATGCTTGCAGGAGGCCAGCATAGATGAAATTTCAGAATTTGGCATAGATTTTACAGCATGGAGTTTGGATCAATGGTGTGATCTGCAGAAGGTACAATCAGGGCAGCCAACATAAGGCATTTGTGGTCCCCCCAAGTGGGCTATCTCTACCTTAGAGGGTTTCCTGAAATTCCATCTCTGTTGCTCAGATAGAGCAAAACCCTGGCTGTGTGTTTGGAGGTAGCCATAGCCAAAGCTTCAAAGCTTGGTCCTTTTTGAGTTTTCTCCTCACTGAAGTTACTAACAGTGATTTTAATCACTGATTAATCCTCTATGAAGTTCATTGTAGATCAAAAGGCTCCAACTTTAGAGCATTTTCAATTGAAGGTGACTCTTGAAGCTAATATGCAAGTGGTTAATGTCAAAATGCTTCAACTATGCTTAACAATGAGTGCTTCTTAGCACCAATACTGAATTTGCTGATCACTGATCGCTGGTTACTTTCAGAACTCTGAAAGTTTTTTGACCTTAAACATGTTCATTAGGTGCTTAAATATCATCATCCCATTTTGACCAATTGTAAGGTTGTGTTGTTAGCTATAAACACAGACCGTTTTCATAATCTCTTATCTCATCTTGTTCAATATCACGTTTGAGCCTATTACTTATTAATGAATACATCATTTGATTTGCTTCTGCACTTCTTGGCTGTTGTGTAAAGGATTAGACATTGCCATTGCCTAGAGCAATTAGTAAGACCTTCCTATTATGGTCATGGCATCCATGGTAGGTATTAGTAAAATACAAAATGATGAAGTAGGGTTATTGACCCTTCATCATAGGGGCCAAAGTTATTGACCCATCCAACCCTATTGATGTAGAAGATGATGAAAGAGCTGGATGAATCTTTGATTCATCACATTGACCAGCTCTCCACTGCCAAGGAGAAATGGGATGAGCTTGAAGAGCTTTATGGGGCTAGAGGAAAGAACTCTAAAATTTTCCTCAAGATCGAATTTTTTAGCTTGGAGTATAAGCAAGGATAAGACTTGGGTAAGTTTCTCTCTCATATGATGGGGCTCATGGCATAGCTATCCTAGTTCAAGCTCCAATTCATGATGAAGATGCCATTGTCATTCTCTTGAAAGCTATAAAAAAGGTGTTCCTAACCCTTGTAACTAGTCTTACGAATATCCCTAATCCGACCTTGGAAAGCATAATCCAATTTTGTTTGGATGAGGAGAAAAGAAATTAGAAAGAAGGCAACAATAGTCAAGTGTCTACTTCCAATAAAAAGAGACATTATGTAAGTCATTGTTGGAAAAATATATTGACAAAATAAACTGCAACAAGTGTTAGAAGACAAAGCGTATCACCAATAAATGCCCTACCACCCTTGAAGTGCCAAAAGAATTGGAGGCCAACTATGTCTCTATAGCACCCGGTGATCGACTCTTCTAAATTTATAAATCCTCTACCTATAAGCACTCTTGTAGTCTGATTTATAAAGGCATCCCATGTGATTCAGGGGGGGGGGGGGGGGGGAGAACATTAACATGTCTTGTAATCCAATGTCACTCTGGCATTTAGGGGGGGTGTTGAGAGATAGGCATGTGAACCCACTGTATCCAAGGGTGGATAAGGATAGATGAGTGTGAATGGATTGGGGGGTAGGGGAAACCCTAACCCTAGCCATCCAAAGGCTATTTAAACAGCCCTGAGGGTTACTCTCAATGCGTGAGAGAGTACCCCAATTGTACTTGTGAGCAACTTACTAAGCAAGATTTTGTTCTTGTGATTTGAGCTGTCTTCTCCCTCTTATGCACACTTTCCCATGTTGCCACGTTGATATTCTAACAAATTTCTGCTTAAAAAAATGACTTTAGAAGTTTGCAGTCAGCCCCATCACCTCCTCAAGGTAACGCCACACACACACACACACACACACACACACACACACACACACACATCTCAATGGATGCAAATTTGATCCCCCAAAGTGATGCATCAATGCACTTGGAAGAACTCTTGGCACATAGTGTTGCCTTTCCATGCCCAAAAAGAGCTGAAGTGCCTAAAGAAAACTTTGTCCTCCTGTCCTCTAGGCTTACTAAGGTGGTTTGCGTGTGCAGATCCTAGGTCTAGAGGGTATGATCTCTGAGGGAGTCCTGTAGCAACCTCTGAATGGCTGCCAGGTTATATTCCAAGGCCCTCTCCTCCTCCCAATCCTGCTGCCTTGCATGGAGAGCCTCCTCCTAGCATGTCCTGCTGGACTCTCTTAGGGCCTGTGTCACCTTGCAATCCCTCTCCATCTTGCACCTAATCCCCACCTGGAATCTAACATGAGTGTGTTCAAGGGCTGAGGCATGCTGGGTCTCTCTAGATATTTCCGGTGCTCACTGCAAAAAGTAATACTTTCCAGGCTTTCTGCTCATCATCTGCAATGCCCTAGAGATCCTTGCCTCCGCCCTGCTGGTCATCTAGGTCCCTAGATTGTTGAAGTCACCTCCAACAATCCATGACTCCACCTCAGGCAACCATGGCTGTCCAGAGAGCAGCCTGTGCTCTGAGCTCTGTCGGTGCATAGATGGACTCAAATGCAGGAACCCCCAATATCTAGCCTAACCTATAAGGTGCATTAAGCCATATCAATATCAGGTGACAGGTTCATGTGTTTGTGCACATGCATGGGCATGCACATGCCACTTACCATCTAGGCATGTGACAAACTTCATGTTGAAAATTTTGCAGTACAAGAACATATGAAATCAAGTTAGAGTATCTGCAAGTTGCTGGTTTAATTTGATCTATTTTGTGGTTTTCAGGGAGGCAGCATACTGTTTTCACTGGTGTCTCCTTTGTTCTACCTTTAGTTTGTGGTTAGTATGATTATCCTAAGACAATTTATAGAACTTTCATGATGTTCAAAAAGTTTGTCATGGCCTCTGGAATGTTACTGTGCATGCCAGATCCGTCCGTTGGTAAACCACCTCTTGTGTACACATTTTGGGAGCAGACAAAGGTATAGTACTTGTTGATGAAGATCTAAACAATGATTTATATAGTGTAGGGATGTACATCTTGAAGAACTTATCATACCAGGTTGAGTTTGCCCAACTGGAGGAGGAGGCAATAACTGCTTACATAAAATCAAGAGAGCCAATGGATAAGGCTGGTGCTTATGGTATACAGGTTGTTGACATGTCATGGGTTGCACAGCTAAATTATATATTTTTTCAACTGTTGCTTGAAATTTTCAGGGCCTAAAAATTAAAATTATGCAACTGTCATCCTGCATACTCCACAGGGCATCGGGGGTTCTTTTGTAAAAGCTGTAACTGGATGCTTTTACAATGTAGTTGGCTTTCCTATTCATCGGTATTTACCCATTCCTTGTAAGCTAGTTTTCCATGTGCTTTTTTCTTTTTGTTTTGAACTTTTAATGAAAGTGTGAGGTGCATTAAAAACAGAGTGGAACAATCATGTGCAGAAATCTACCTTACTCACTAACAGAGAAGATTTGCAACCAACCAGAATGCTGAAACAACTTATATACAGCTCTTAAATTCTGAAAGAAAGGAATCCTAAGCATTAAACAATGAGTGCTCTACTCATGGAAGAGATGAATCGGCAGAACAATGCATCTAGTAAGTCTTCTAGTGCTTTGCATACTAGGGGCAGATCACAACAGAAAGGCAAATGTGGTAGCAAGGGACGCAGTACATTACGTGACAAAGATGTTGAATGCCATCATTGTGGCAAGAAGGGTCACTTTAAACGTGACTGCTACAAATGGAAGAAAGGGAAAGGAAAGCGCAAGAAGACAGACGATAGCAAGGAAGAGAAAAATGATAGACAGCCTAAGAAGAGCAGTGTAAAAATTAAATAGGTGAATGTAGTCACTCATGACAGTGATAGTGGGAGTGACGTATTCTTTGTCTCTTCACACTTTGGTGCACATGCTTTACTTGTAGATACAGATGATGACATGCATACCTAGATTCTCGATTCAGGTGCTTCCTTTTATGTCACCCCTTATCGTGAGTGGTTCTCTGTCTATACAGGGGGTAGACATGGTGTTATCCATCTTTGGAACAACTATACATGTGAGATTGCAGGTATTGGTAGTGTGCAGTCACAGTTTCAGCATAGCTTTGTCTTTACACTTCAGCATGTATGGCATGTATCTTAGCTCAAGAGGAGCTTGATTAGCACAGGGCAACTAGATGATGATGGTTTTTATACCACATTTGGTGATGGAAAATGAAAGATCTGTAAGGGATTTAGAGTGATTGCCAAAGGTTGCAAGAGTGATACTTTGTATCCACTTCATGTATCTAGTGTGCGTGACCATGATGTTGCCGTGACTGAGCAGCCAAGTGCTTCTTTGTGGCATGGCCGGTTGGGACACTGATATAGACATCTCAAACAACTTGTATTTAGGTCCAAGGCCATTCACGATCATTGCAATCAAATCCTCATCCTCTACGTCAGTTTTGATAGTTGCTAAAACTGATTGGCAATGATTTGTATCTTTGTTACACACTCTTGAATGGAGCATCCTTTCCTTTCTATAGTATTGAGCTTTTGTTTCAGATGTATTTTTCTTGCACTAGTAGTGTACCATAATATCTCATCAGGATAGTCCATGCAAATTTTGGTGTTTTGCAGTTCATAATTTGCATTACCATAGCATCTGAGAGATACACAATGAGAGCTAATGCAATACTTTATGAGCTCTTTTTAGCCAAGCACGATGTGCTCTCAATTGTTTAGTAGTTAGACTTTTTTCTAGAAGCTTGGGTTCTGCTTCAAAACCTATAACAAGATCCTAATACCCTTTGCCAAAATAAAAAAAAATTCCATGTAGAATTTCTATATATTGCATAGTTATTATTGTCTAGCTTCTCACCCACTATCTATATAATATTGTCATATTGGGCTTGGTTGCAGTTGCAGATATGGAACTCATACATATGGATGTAAAGATTGTATTTTTACATAGTGATCTGCATGAAGATATATATATGCAGTAGCCTGAAGGGTTTGTGGAAAAAGGGACAGAAAATATGATATGTAAACTCAAAAGGAGTTATGGGCTGAAACAAGCACCAAGAGAATGGTATTATAAGTTTGATACATTTATGCAGTCTCAAGGTTTCCATAGAAGTCAGGTGGATCACTGCTTGTACACCAAGAAGGCAGCAGATGGCAGTCTGATTATCTTGGTTTTGTATGTTGATGACATGCTGATTGCTGGCAGGGATACTCATGCCTTGGACTCACTGAAGCAAAGTCTTCATGGCAACTTTGATATGAAGGATCTTGGTGATGCAAATCACATTCTTGGCATGCGAATACTCAAAGATAGGTCAAAAGAATCACTCTATCTATCTCAGCAGGAGTATATCTTCAAGGTTTTGCAGCGTTTCAATATGGAGGGGGAGAAAACAATCGAGGTTCCATTGCCTCCATATGTGAAACTCAGTGCAGAAGACAACCCTACATTTGATGATGAGAAGGTTGAAATGGCCAAGATACCATATGCTTCAGCTGTTGGCAATTTGATGTATGCTATGGTTGCTACATGTCCTGACATTGCCTTTGCAGTGGGAGTGGTTAGCAGATACATGGCAACCCCTGGCAAGAAGCATTGGGATGTAGTGAAAGGTATTATGAGATACCTTAGTGGCACAAAGGAGTTATGCATCTGCTTTGGGAAGAAGAAGACATTTGTTGTTGGCTTTACGGATGCAGACCATGCTGGTCATGCGGATTGCAGGAAGTTTACTTCTAGGTATGTGTTTACTGTCACAGGAGGAGCAGTCTCTTGGATCTCTAGACTACAAAAGTGTGTTGCATTGTCTACTACAGGGGTAGAGTATGTGGGTGCCATTGAGGCATGCAAGGAGGCTTTATGACTTTCACGTCTGGTGGGAGAGCTTGGTATCACAAAATTACATGTTCTCCATTGTGATAGTCAGAGTGCTATCATGCTAGCACAGAATCTTATCTTTCATGCAAAGACAAAGCACATACAGGTGAAGTACCACTTCATTAGAGATGTACTTGATAGCAAGAGCATTGAGCTTATCAAAAGTGCATACAGATGATAATCCTACAGACCTTCTCACGAAGGGTGTTCCAGCGGAGCGGTTTGCTCATTGCCGACAGATGATGGGAGTTGGATAGATATATGTATTTCAGCTTTGTACATACCTAGACTTAGCTGATTCTTTTCTCCTCTTAAGGCACATTGTCTTTAGGTGGGAGGTTTTTTGGGAATAAAGGCCTCGTGCCTTTAAATGTGCTCGGGTGTGAACACATCCTTAGCACTTGTACTTATACATATATATCTGTCTAAAAACCTGAAGGTACACACTCGTCATTGTACCTACAAACGTGCTCACTCTCTACTTTGCTGTCTCTCACTCTCTTTGATTCTCGCTACGCGTAACGACTGATTGCCTCGATCTTCATGCCTAACTCGTCTCTACACATTGCAGCCTTTGTATGATTCCTTGTACGGGAAACCTCCATGTCTGCTTCCCTTGCACACCCCCAAATAGACAGAAGAGTAGCAGGAGCTAGCTCCAACAGACCAAGGCACCCACATCACAGAAACATAGATGGAGCTAGCATATCACCCGAGATTGCAGCCGGTCCTTCATCATCTCCAAGGAGTGCAGCCCAATGCACGCATATACTTGGCTGATGCCTTTTTGCTGATCCACTTTGCTCCAAGTACAGAGCTAGCACTTAGCGATAGAGTGGTAGCTCTAGAAGCGTCATCTTTGGCCTATAGAATGGTTGGAGATTGCTTGCTTGTCCATAGTCTTCATGACTCCAGATAGTTAGCTTTTATCGGCACCCCAACTAGGATCATGTGAATATTGCCCTTGGGAAATGGGTTCTTCAGTGCAGATGGAGGCAATGCTTGCTACCAGCCCGCTTGATGTGAGGACCTTTGTGGGTTTGAGACTACTCATCGGTTGTGTGGGAGTGCACAGCGGAATAGGAACACACACACACAATTATATTAATGTCTAGAAAAGGCCAAATCGGCCTATGAGACTAGAAAGTTACATCTAAAAAGTCAAAGAATTTTCCAAGTCCCAAAATAGCTGTCATCTAATGCTATGACTAATCAAATGGAAAATAAACAACAAACAATACATATCCGATGAGTACAAAATGATGTCTAGGCCAGATACAATGTGGAATCGCTTAGGAGGTACTCTCATCCTAAGATATCTCTCATGGGTCTATTTAACGTAGAGAAGCTGAAATGGTAGGGTATGGTCCCTTGATGATGTAGTATCCTCTGTATATGTAGATGATGCTTCTTGCAGGGGTGTGGATTAGTTGGGCATGGACGACGAGCTTTGCATCTCTTTGTGGCTGTCTAGGGTGGTCCCTTGTGGAGGGCCATGAGTAGGTTTGATGAGGGCTTTGTAGGGGAGGCAATAGTTGATGCTTTGTAGAACTCTGTGAGTGTATGTTGGTATGCAACTCCTTGTCTCTACTCTTGGGTCCATAAGAGGTGCTCCCTACGATGATGTAGTTCCAGTAAGAAGAGGCCGGGACATCTTTGATTTGAGAAATCCATCACCTTGGATAGTGGCCCACATCCCGCTTTAAACAGCCAATGGAAGTGCGCTTTGATCTCATAATACACTTGACATCTACATAAGTAGTGCTCCTTTGTCTTTGGCTCGATCTAACAGAGTTGGCAAGTCTTGTCCTTTGGGGGGAGGGAGTTTGTGCCGTACTTACCTGTTTGGATCTGTAGTTGGTTCGAGGATGTAGGGAGCTGTCCATTGGCGCATTGTACCCCATGAGACAGGCATGCATCCATGTATCTTGGGTGGATAACAAAGCCATCAGGAGATATGTGCCGAAGATGCTTTTAGTACAAAGCCATAATCGTCCCCGGATCCTTAGTAGGTGTTACCCATGTCTTGGCTGTGTGTATCCAAATGATGTCCACCCTGATGATGCGGTTCAGCTCCTCTCGATTGAGCTCCAAATGAGGGCAATCCTAGCTGTCCTATGCTAGTGGGAGGTGATCCATGTGTAATCCATGTAGTCGTAACCATGCCTTTGTTCGAGCATACCAGCACTTAGTATCCCCCTATAAGAGAGAGAGAGATGAAGGAAAAAATTAGCATTGACTGAAGAAGAATGCTGAATACAAAGGGGAGGACTGACAGTCCCTGCACACAGCCCACAGCATTGGTGAGGGCATCAGATCAGACTGCAAATGGTGACAGCACCGTCCATGCTAATGGTGACGGAGAGAATGCAGCCTGCTGTACATGTTGGAGATGGAGAAGATTGCAGCCATCTGACAGAACACACACAAGGCAAAAGAGACGTGATTTGCCGCAGCCAATGCAGCCTGCTGTCCACGCTGGAGATGGAGAAGATTGCAGGTACCTAATGGAGCACTTGTAAGGCAAAAGAGAAGTGATTTGCCCCAGCCACAAACATCAGCTATAAATAGCTGAAAATCATCAAATCCAGCCGACCAGCAAACTAGGGCCATGAAAAATCTGGCCGACCTGTAATAAATGCAGTTGGCAGCTGCTGAACACTATGCAAATGCTGACGTGGCAGTGATCAAGCTGACATGGCATTCTTGGGGTGGTCACAAGGTGGTAGGGGTTGGAAACTGACTGATAAAACCTAATACAAACACAGTCTCCTATGTCTCTAGAGTGTGATAGAGGTCAGAACCAAGAGATGATTGACTAGCAGACAAAAATAAGCAAGGCTAACACCCCCTCTTAGATCCTCTGAGAGTTTGGAGACCCAACAATCATATGCGATGAAGCATGGAAGCCTTGGGCAAAGGCTTCATGATCCGCTACATTGTCTACCATATGACAGTAGATGGCTGCTAACTCGGAATCCATGATCTGCTCCCGTATATTATGATAGTGAACCTTGATGTGCTTCATGCAAGTATGAAACTCGGGGTTCTTGGCGAGAGCTAAGGCACTTTGGTTGTCCACACACAGTTGACTAGGATTTGTTTACAGAACGCTAATCTCCGCCAACATCTGACAAAGCCAAATTGCCTCCGTAGTTGTGGAACAAAGGATAGGATACTCAACCTTTGTAGAAGAAAGTGCCATAGTAGGTTGCTTCTTACTACACGAGATAGCTTCCGATCCAAGGGAGAAAGTAGAACATGTAGTGGATTGTCTCGAACCCATGTCTCTTGTCCAATTTGAGTCACTCCATCCATAAAGAGTGGCCCTCTCTCCATACATGATCCTGTAGGATTGAGTCCCTTGTAAATAGTGTAGAATGCACAAGGTAGATCTCTAGTGAGCTTGAGTAGGAGTCTTCATAAAAGAAGACAACAATACCACCACGAAAAAATATCCGGCCAAGTGTGAATAAGTTAGATTAATGAGCCAACAAGACACTTGTATTCGGTAGCATCTGCAAAGGGATCATCAGTTGCCAACATCTTGGACCCTGGGTCCATGGGGCAAGAAATAGGCCAAGACTCGGCCATATCAAACTCCGAAAGTGACTCCAATATGTACTAGTGTTGGGATATAAAGGTGCCCTGTGCAATTTGATAAATCTCTAAATGAAGGAAGAAGTGCAAGATTCCAAGATCTATCATATCAAACTCCTACCACAATATCGCCGAGTTTGATCAACCTTATGTGAGTTACTTTCAATGATAATAAGATCATCAACATACAATATGACCGAGACATACCTGTCACCCTCAACCTACAGTAAAGGTTGGTGTCATGATTTGATTGATGGAAGCCACTTTGTAAGAAGAATCAATCAATCCTTTGATACCAAGCGCAAGGACCTTGCTTCAGGCCATAGAGGGCCTTTCACAACTTATAAGCTTGGTTCTCCTTCCCCTGCACAAGAAAGCTAGGAGATTGTGAGGCATAAATCTCCTCCTTCAAGACACCATTCAAAAAGTGTGGCTTCATGTCCATTTGATAGACATGCCAATGATGGTGAGCTACAAGAGCCAAGATAGCTCAGATAGTGCACATTTGAGTTGTAGGTATGGAGTCTCAAAGTAATCCTATTGTGCCCATTGAGAAAAGCTCTTGGCAACAAGTCTAGCCTTATGCTTGTCCAAGGACCCATATGTAAGATACTTGGTCTAATAGACCCACTTGACACCAATTACCTTCTACTTCTTTGGACGTGGGACTAACTTCCAAGCCTGGTTTTGCTCAATAGAATCAAGCTCAACTTGCATAGCACTTGCCAAACCTCTTGTGCAAGAGCCTCACCAACTATAGTAGACTCATGGTCTTGAAGAATCTATGACATAAGGGAAAATTTCACAGAGTGAAGCTATCCTATTGGGCCTGAATCCTAGTTGATCTTTGTGGGCCAAGATGTGACTAAGGGAAATGAGTAGTCCTTGACTCTTGCATGAGCCTCTGATACCACCCAGGAATGATGATAGGTTCATCTTGTTGCGAAGGAGACCGAGTAGTCTTTGTTTGCAAAGAACCTGTCCGGGATAGGGACTCTCCCTCACTAGGTGAAGGTAGATCTCCCTCATCCGAAGAGAAAAGCTTCCCCATTGATGGCACAATACCCCCTGAAGGTCTGAGGGTAAGGGTGTGGAGTAAACATACTCAAAGATGAAGAAGAAGTCGGAGCCATCAAGGGCAGGGGAGGAGAGGGAGATGGTGTAGAAGAGGAAGGAGGAGGTGGAGTCGCAGACAAAGAAGGGGTGCTAAGAGGCAACCTTGAAGGAAGAGGAGGGACTAATGGTCGGGGGGCAGAGAGGGGGGGCTAGTCGATGATGAAGAACCACATGCAATAGAAGAATCATTAATTGGATCTTTGGAGGCCACAACCTCATCGAAGATCACATTCCTGCTCACCTTGATCTTTCTTTTTGTCAAGTCATAGAGGCGATAGTTCTTCGTAGTGATATTGTAGCTCACGAAGATAAGCTTCTTCAACTTTGGGGCCAAGCTTGCTTCCTCTCTTCTTCTTGTCCACATGGACATAGGCATTGCATCCAATGATGTGAAAGTGAGATACAAAGGTTTCCGTCCAAAAAAAGCATGATAGGGAGTCATGTCCTTTAAGGCTGAAGTAGGGGACTGGTTATGGATGTCAATCCATCTTTGTTTATTTGTTTGAGGTTGACACCACTCTTGATTCCTCCATCGGGGAGAAGCCTTGGCTCATGGATAGTGGAGTCTCTTCCCACATGACTTACTGGAAAAATTGGCTACAAGACATGGGATCTAGAGGGGGATCCTTCACCATTGGTGACAACTCTTCCATATCCATTCGTGGACTAGGGACCATTTCCTTATTGCCAGAACAACAAACTTATTTGGCCAAAGTCCTTTATGTACCAAATTTGGGCTTTAGTCTCTTGTCTATTTATGATCATACATAGCTAGATATCCAAGTCATTTTCACTAAGGATGTAGTCACTGTGGAAGATGCATCTACTGAAGCTACTCTTTGGACAGGTACACATGAGAGTGAACATTACACACTCATAGCCCTTGTTGTGCGGTCTTCACACAAGCTTGGACTACTTAGGCTTGTTCTAGGCATTTAAATTTTGATGCTATTTGGCGGGCTTCATGGAAGAAAATGGTGGAGGAACTCCAAGATTTCTCTTCTGTTCACTCTCTTTGCCCTAGTTGCCTTCAGGCAAGCAACATTGGCAACCGCATCCATAGGTTGCCATACAAAGGGCTACTACTCCACTTGAGTTGGTGTATACTCACCTTCGTGGACCGAAGGGCACTACCTCCCTTGGGAAGCCCAAGTACCTTATGTTGATCATTGATGTTGATGATTTCAACTGCTATGTGAGTAAGAGCGAGGCGTACTCCAACTTCTGCAAGTGGAAAGAGTTTGCAAAGATGCAAATGACCTTTAAAGTTCAAGGCATACACGCAGATCACGGCAATGAGTGTTTTTTTAACATCTTCTCTCAGTTTTGAAGAGATCACAATATTCGGATGGAGTACTCCCATCCAAACATACCATCCAAGAATGGTGTAGTGGAGTGTACGAATCGGACCATCCTTTAGATGTCCCAATCCATGTTGGAGCATCAAGGTCTTCATCATTTCTTTTGGGGTAAGGTGGTAGCACTGGTTTGTCATGGCGGGGGAGGCTTTCAAGTTTCTCCTTCGAGCTCTCGTGGGTATCATCAGATATGGATTAGACCGGAAGATGTGCCTAAGATATCTTGTTGAATATCTTTTGGGCTATATGAGTTCCTTGTCATGCCTTTTGGACTTACAAATGCTCTTGCCACTCTCAATTGGATGATACATTGCATTTTCGGGCCACATAGAAGATTTGTGGACACTTTCTTAATAGCATGATTGTATATTCAAAGAATGAGGCAGAGTATAGAAGACACTTGGACATCGTATTTAATGAATTACATGAGCATGGACTGGTTATCAATGATAAGAAAAGTGAATTCTTCGTGCATGAAATCCACTTTTTGGGGCATATTGTATCAACTGATGGTATTCGTATGGACCCTACAAAAGTTGAGGCAATATGATCATGGCCACCTTTGAGAAATGTGCATGAGATCCACAACTTCTTGGGTTTATGTTCTTACTACTACAGGAAGTATGTACGCGGATTTGCTGAAATTGTATCTCCATTGCATGCTTTGCGGAAGAAGGACGTGCCATTTAGATGGACAACAGTGGAAATTTCAACATTTGAAAAGTTGAAGCAAAAGATGACTTTAGATCATGTACTGTTGTTGCTCGATGGAAGGAAGTCATTCATAGTTCAATGTGATGCATGTGGTAACAGCAGTGGGGTTGTTCTTATGTAGGACGGTGGAGTTGTTGTAGAGTCCGAGAAGCATGAAGATCGAGATAGTTGGTGTTCGTTACGCACAGAGAGACAGAGAGAGTGAGAGAGAGTAGAGTAGAGAGTGTACACGATTTGTGGGTACAACGACGAGTGTCTCTCTTTAGGTTTTTAGATAGATATATATGTGTAAGTACAAGTGCTAAGGGTAAGTTCACACCCAAGCACATTAAAAGGCATGAGGGCCTTTATTCCCAACAACCTTCCACCTAAAGGCAATGTGCCTTAAGAGGAGAAAAGAATCAACTAAGTCTAGGTATGTACAAAGTTGAAATACATATATCTATCCAACTCCCATCATCTATCGGCAATGAGCAAACCACTCTGCTGGAAGACCCTTTGTGAGAAGGTCTGCAGGATTATCATCTGTATGCACTTTGACAAGCTCAATGCTCTTGCTGGCAAGTACATCTCTAATGAAGTGGTACTTCACTTGTATGTGCTTCGTCTTTGCATGAAAGACATGATTCCGTGCTAACATGATAGCATTCTGACTATCGCAATGGAGAACAGGTAACTCTGTGATGCCTAGCTCTCCCACTAGAAGTGAAAGCCATAAAGCCTTCTTACATGCCTCAGTGGCAGCCACATACTCTGTCTCTGTAGTAGACAATGCAACACACTTTTGTAGTCTGGAGATCCAAGAGTTTGCTCCTTCTATGAAAGTAAACACATACCCAAAAGTAGACTTTTTGCAATCTGCATGACCAATATAGTCTGCATCCGTAAAGCCAACAATAGATGCCTTTTGCTTTCCAAAGCAGATGCACAACTCCTTTGTGCCTTTGAGGTATCTCATAATACCTTTCACTGCTTCCCAATGTTTTTTGCCAGGGTTTTCTATGTATCTGCTAACCACTCCCACTGCAAAGGCAATGTCAGGACGTGAAGCAACCATAGCATACATTAAACTGCCAACAGTTGAAGCATATGGTATCTTGGCCATTTCAGCCTTCTCATCATCAGATGTAGGGCTGTCTTCTGCTGAGTTTCACATATGGAGGCAATGGAACCCCAATTGTTTTCCCCCCCTCCATATTGAAACGTAGCAAAACCTCGGAGATATACTCGTGTTGAGATAGATAGAGCAATCCTTTTGATCTATCTCTGAGTATTCACATACCAAGAATGCGATTTGCATCACCAAGATCCTTCGTGTCAAAGCTGCCATGAAGACTTTGCTTCAGTGAGTCCAAGGCATGAGTATACTTGTCAACAATCAGCATGTCATCAACATACATAACCAAGATAATCAGGCTGCCATCCGCTGCCTTCTTAATGTATAAGCAGTGATCCACTTGACTTCTATGGAAACCTTGAGACTACATGAATGTATCAAACTTATGATACCATTCTCTTGGTGCTTGTTTCAACCCATACAAACTCCTTTTGAGTTTACATACCATCTTCTCTTTCCCTTTTTCCACAAACCCTTCAGGTTGCTGTATATATATGTCTTCATGCAGATCACCATGTAAAAATGCAGTCTTTATATCCATTTTTATGAGCTCCGTGTCTTCAGCTGCAACCAAGCCCAAAATGGTTCTCAAGGTAGTCATCTTGACTACAGGACAGAAGATCTCATCAAAGTCAATTCCATGTTCCTGTTTGTACCCCTTCGCAACCAATTTTGCTTTGTACTTTGGTGAGGAACCAGAAGTGACCTTCATTTTGTAAGCCCATTTGCATGGAAGGGTTTTTTGCCCTTTTGGCAACTGCACCAAGTTCCAAGTGCCATTTTTCTCAAGAGATTCCATTTTTGACAACATGGCTTTATATAATTTCTCGCTGTCTTATCTGTCCATTGCTTCCTTGAAGCAAGATGGTTCACCACAGTCTGTCAACATGACATAATCAGCCACATTGTTTGCACCAGGAACAAATCTATAAGGTGGTCTAGTAGCCCTAGACGATCTCCTAACCCAATGATCATTGTTTGCTAGTTGTTGAGCATTTTTAGCTTGCTGTCCTGGCATTTCAGCCTGCAAATCAGCATTAACAGCTTGCTGTCTTGGCTGTTCCTGCACACGTAGTGGCTCATTATCATGGGCAATAGCTGGCTGATCATTTCCATCATGATTTTCTGCATTTACAGGTTCATTTATAGTAGGTATTTGCTGCTGTACAGTGGGCACATTTTGCTGTCCAAAAGGTATTTCTTCCCAAAATACAACCCTACGGACCTCAGTCTTTTCGGGCTTTTTATGCATACAATCTTCCCGAAAGATAACATCATTGCTGCGTACTACTTTCTTTTCTTGGGATCCCATAATTTGTATTCCATTTCACCCTCCTCACCATATCCTAGGAAAATGCATTTACAGAACTTTGGCTCAAGTTTGCTCTATTTTTCTTTACGAATGTGCATAAAAGCCTCGTAGCCAAACACTTTCAGGTGAGCATATGAAGGTGGCTTGCCCGACCATGCTTCTTAGGGAACTCCCCCCTCCCCAAAGAGTTGTTTGGTGACCGATTAATTAAGTGTACAACTGTCATAATGGCGTCTGCCCAAAAACCGTGGGGTAATGCAGCATGAGACAGCATTGTACGGACCTTATCCTCTATGGTCCGATTCATATGCTTTGCAACTCCACTTTGGGGTGGATTATGAGGGGCAGTGAGCTCCCTTTTTATCCCTTTGCTGTCACAAAATGCCTGAAAGGCCTTGGACACATATTTCCCACCATTGTCAGAGCAAAGACACTTGAGTGTCTTATCAGTTTGATTTTCAGCCAATGCCAAGAAATTTTTAAACTTGTTAAGCACTTCATCCTTGCTACGAATAGGATAAACCGATACCTTTCGTGTAGCATCATCGAAAAAGGTGACAAAAAATTTCTTTCCCCCTAGGAGAAGATTTCAGCGAAAGAGACTTTTTATGAGACGTCTGTGTATGTTTACTATAAATACAATGATCACAATGCTTAAAATTAGCATAACGAAGACAAGGCAAGTAACCCAAACGAGAGAGCATTTTCATTCCTGTTTGACTCGTGTCCCAACTGGCCATGCCACAAAGAAGCACTTGGGTGCTCGGTCATGGCAGCAACATGATCACTCACACTAGAAACATGGAGAGGATACAAAGTATCACTTTTACAGCCTCTCGCAATTACTCTAGAGCCCTTACAGATCTTCCATTTTCCATCACCAAAGGTGGTATGAAAACCATCATCATCTAGCTACCCTGTGCTAATCAAGCTCTTCTTGAGCTGAGGTACATGCCATACATGCTGAAGTGTGAAGACAGAGCCATGCTGAAACTACAACTGCACACTGCCAATACCTGCAATGTCACATGCATAGTTGTCCCCAAGATGGATAACACCATGTTGGCCCCTTGTATAGGTAGAGAGCCACTCATGATGAGGGGTGATATGAAAGGAAGCACCTGAATCGAGAATCCAGGTATGCATGTCATCATTTGTATTTGTAAGTAAAGCATGTGTACCAAAGTGTGAAGAGACCAAAAGGACGTCATTCCCACTGTCACTGTTATAAGTGACTACATTCAACTCTTCAATTTTGACACTGCTCTTCTTGGGTTGACCCTCTTTCTTCTCTTCCTTGCTATCATGTGTCTTCTTGCCCTTTCCTTTCTCTTTCTTCCATTTGTAGACCCTCTTTTTTCTCTTCCTTGCTATCATGTGTCTTCTTGCCCTTTCCTTTCTCTTTCTTCCATTTGTAGCAATCACGTTTAAAGTGACCCTTCTTACCACGATGGTGGCATTCAACATCTTTGCCACGTGGTTTACTTCGTTCCTTGCTATCAGATTTGCCTTTCTGTTGTGATCTGTCCCTAGTATGCAAAGCACTGGAAGACTTACTGGATGCATCGTTTTGCCGATTCATTTCTTCCATGAGTAGAGCACTCTCTACATCAGCATATAAAAGAATTGCATTAGAATTGCTCATAGCAATCTTGAATGTATCCCAACTCTCTAGAAGAGTGCAAAGCAAGAACGTAGCCTTAAATTCTTCTTCAATCAAGAACTTCAAGGCAACCAACTGGCTGAAAGTGGAGTTAAACTCACTTAAGTGAGTAGACATTGTCGTATCCTCTTTCATACGCAAATCCATAAGCTTTTTCAGCCAATACACTTTGCTTGCAGCATGCTTCTGTGCATACAGTTTTTCCAAATGAGTCCATATAGCATATGCATAATCTAAACCTTCAATGTTAAATAGCAAGGCATCAGAAATCGATAGCTCGATGGTTGAGCATGCAAGCTCATTTAACTCATATCCCAATCTTCTTATTCCATGTCTACGGGCTTTGCCCCTTTGGTTTTAATCGGCTTCGCTTGCTTCTTTTGCAACAGGATATTGTAGCACTGTTTTTGCCAAATTGCAAAGTTATGTGCTTCTTCAAGCTTCTTTATGTGCATGAGATTATTGCTATCATTGCTGCTAGGCATGATTTTCAGCCCAAATGTGACTAAAAAATGCAGCAAATGCAGGCCCAAACTGTCACACAAATGACCAAGGTACAAACAAGTACCAACCAGCAATAAGTGACCACGTAGAAGTAGAGATTTCAGATCTGTAATTAAATTTTCAGAAGCACGAAACCATGTGCTATAGCATTCCACAATTGATTACAGCTGTTCGAAGGGCATATACATCACATTACATGAGAAATCCCAAATTTTAGCTGCAATTTTTGTTGTGCATGTACCCACGGGCATAAAATTTGACACGCACGGTCAAAAGCCCCAAATTTTTTGTGCTCAAAGCATCAACCACACATCTGCATTTTCTCTGTTATGCATAGAACAGGCCAATTTTGCCAAAATAGATCAATTTCAGAAAACCCCCAAAAATTTTCAAGTGTTGATGTCCAAATTGCATGGAATTGAAACTGCATGTACATAAAATGACCAAATGGTGCACAAATTTTGCCCAAACTGCAAAAGCCCCAAATTGCACGGTGTCCAATGTGCATCAATGTAGAGAAGTTGGGTAAATTTCAGCCCAATTTGTGCATGTACATGAAAAGCCCCAAATGTCGGAGACAAGATGTCACAAAATTTCTACAATTTCTGAGACAAATTGTCTTGTCTTGCATCACAATCCCCAAATCCGAGAAAAGGCCCAAATTTTCGGGCCAAGATTGCATAAATTTCAGTGAAATTGACTCATCCAAGAAAAAATCTCACTTGCATTTGACAATCACCAAAGAATTTATGAGGCTTGCACATTCAATGTCTGCAATTTTTGGTCTAGAGAACATTGCAATATATGTCGGGCACAAATTTGGGGGAACCCCCAAATTTCAAGACACAGATTTGCACTACGTGCTTGTAGGTGTAAACACCTGGCAAAGGGGGTAAAAAAAACAAGTAAATAAAAATATAGGCCATTGACCTTAGCCAGACTCTCGTCACATGGAAGATCTGCAGTCCTGTCGCGCAGAAGAACCCGTTGTTTGTTAGCTGTTGCAATCGATTGCCGTCTGGTTGTTTGTAGATCGCCCCATCTGCCTTGTGCTGCAACCGACTGCCGTTTGTCGTCAGTTTGTAAATAGTCCAGTCACCAGCTTGGTTGCTTCTGTCACGTACCTGAAAACTGTTGCCTGGTTTTGCTTGGTCCACGTCTGCTTGCTAGGTTAGAAAAACGACCTGTTTTTTGTCTAGAAATGATGTTTTTACCCTATACCTGCACCTTGGAAGTGTCGCCTGAAAACGTGATCTGTTGACCTGCACGAACTCCGAGAAGTGCAAACGCCTTGACCGCAGCTCTGATTCTAGTTTGTAGAGTCTAGGAGGCATGAAGATTGAGACAGTCGGTGTTCGTTACGCATAGAGAGACAGAGGGTGTGTTCACACATGAGCACATTAAAAGGCACGAGGGCCTTTATTCCCAACACTTGTGGCTTATGAGAGCCAAATTATCACGATGCAGAAAATAATTTGCAGGTCTACGAGAAAGAGCTTTTGGTTGTAATTCATGCATTGTTTACGTGGAAACATTATTTATTGGGGGCTGATTTTGTGGTGTTGAGGGTAAAGGCGCCTTTGCCTGGCCGCTCATGTATTACTACACTGACAGTGCCCGCCACTGCACACTGCAGGTGGTGGGTGCCCCTCACTGTCACTTTATTCTTTATTCTTTTAGTGACAGTTTGAATAAAGGAAGGCCTGGTCACACATTGTGATTGTTGGAGTTCCCATTTCTTGTCTCTCTCTTTCTTGCTCTTACTCTCCCGCCATAGCTCTCCAAGTGCAAGCTTCCATCCTTCTCACCTTTCAATTGGTATCAGAGCATGGTTGCTTGAGCATTCCGACTTGGTTCGTGACTCCTTCAGCTTTCTATTGATTATCTACACTCATTGGGTTCCGGTAGCCATAGCCGACTCTCTCGAGCTCTCGTCACTCTTGGCTTCCCGAGCACCTTTCTGGTCTCCCTTGGGCATCCTCAGGGCATTCCAACAAAGGTATTCATTCACTTCCTTCAGGGTTTCATTGAAGTTCACAGGTACAACAGGGTTTGCAAGATCAGAGGCAGCCATAGCTCCCACCATTGGAGCTTGTTCACACCATATCTTGCTTGAAGCCTTTGTAGGCTATCTTGGGCTTGCACTAGGCCTTCATTGACTCATGATTGAGCCCCCTTCCACCTTGGATAGCCTCAGTAGAAGCAACAGAAGCCACCAGCAACTCAACGTGATTTGTGTCAGTTCCTAGCAGCCCCTGGACAGCTCATCCTCTACTTGCTGATGATCATGCTTGGACTCTTGGGCATTGTGGCACTACTTGGACTGATCCTTGGCATGCTTTGAGCCTTGTAGAGGCTTTGGGGCATTGATATTCAGCTCCAATTTGACTGTATGAACAGCAGACCTGTTGTCCATGTCTGCAATTGACATTTACATCTATATTGGAGCTCTCTACATACACTACTTCATGCCCATATGCTATGCCATTGATGCCTATGCTTGGTAGATGTTGTGCACATGCTTTGCCATGACCTTGGACTGATTTTTGGGCTGAAAAATCTCAATTTTGAACAGTAAATCACTATTGTACAATAGCGGGCTGAAGCCTATTACTTCATGTTTGCCTATGTCTCTTGGAATCGGGACATGCTTTGGAGATGTACTTTGATGTATTGATCATCGGGGATCGACTTTGAGCTTGATATTACTTCGGATCATTGGTTGGGCTTGAGCTCCGCTTTGTAGCACTTGAATCTCCGTTTTTTGATGTACTTATGGCATGTACTTTGCTTATGTCTGACCAGTCTTGACATGCTTGGCCTATGCTACTACTACATGCCCGTTACATTGTCTAGAGTTGGATGCTACTAAGCTTGGCCAAAAGGCTTGGCATTTGATTGTTTGGAGCTTACATTGGCTATTTCTTAGCTTGCCAGAGTTACAGTTTGGATGCACTTGATGTCTATGGATGCTATGTACGGATGCTACACGACCTATATACTCATGAGGTCTTATTGATGCTTGATCTTGGATCTTCTGGCACTGGTGCTATCAAATGCCCTTGTCGAGCTTCTTTGCTTGATATCTATGGCTTTTGTGCCAGTGGGAGCGTTTTTGGATGCTTGACAGACATTTGAGACTGGGATCTTCACTTGGATGTTGCATGGTTGATATGCCATGGTCCTCACAGATATACTTGGGCTGATTTGGGCTTTGCGCTCTCTGAGCATACACCTATTTGTGTTAGGTCTTGCCAGTGTTGTGTACACTTTGCCCTATTACACAGGGGGTGTATCGGCTTACTGACGGATTCATTTGACATGCTTGGGTGTTTGCTCAATGTTCGTATGGCTGTTATATGTTGATTTATGCCCGCTTGATGTTGGTTATGCTCTGGCAGTCAGTGGTTGACTTGGTGCATTCATTTTGCGTACAATTTGCTCTCATTGTACTTGGCTATAATTTATTAGAGCAAGCAGTTATGCATGGACTATGATGTATTTTTCATGTTGAATTATCTTGATTTTATGTACTTTTGATGGTATTTGGTGGGCAACATCATTAGCTATCAGCTCTTGGTTATTTTGTCTTGGTTTTGGTGGTATTTTGGTTGTTTATAGCAGTTTACAGCAAGCAGTTTTGAACTATCTGCACCGTTTTGGACTGCAATATGGCATCTTCTTCCACCGACAGTGCTATCTTCAACATCATTAAGCTTGATGGTACGAATTATGCTCTATTGGAAGAGCCAAGTTTGACAGGTATTGGTGTAGAAATCGCAGATAAAACCACTAAGGTTGCATGGAGAGCAGCTTGAAACCATGATTGATGACAAATGGATGGAGCTTGATGAGTCATGCAAGTCCACCCTCATCTTGTCTCTCACTGAACATGTGCATTACAATGTGGTTGAGGAAGCACAGAGTGCTTGGCAACTTTGGGATAAGATTAAGAGTCTCTATGACAGGAAAAGTCCAACAAGTCAGATGTATTGGCTGAAGCAACTTATAGACCTGTGTATAAAGGAGAATATGACGATGTCTGCTCATTTGAGCTAGCTCCATACGTTTCTTAAGAACTTAACTTCGCAGGGCATTACCTTCAATGATGAGGTTACTTCATTGTTTTTGCTTGAAACTCTGAGTGAGTCATGGGATGTATTTTGCACTCCCTTATGTGCTCTTGCTACTACTTTGAACTTGCTTGATGTAGAGAGTACTCTTTTGTAAGAAGAGATTAACCATAAGAACTTTGATGTCTCTCGTGTGTCTCATGCTTTGACAATTAGAGGCAGAGATGGTAATGGAGAGAATGATCGTGGGAATGACCGTGGCAGAGAATCGCAAAAGTCTAGGTCTAAGTTGCGTTGTAAGTTGCGCAACAAGTCTCGCGGGAGAAATGCTAATGTGACATGTCATCATTGTGGCAAGAAGGGTCATATACGCCCAAAGTGTCATGAGTTGCGCAATGAGAAGTGCAAAGAGAAGGGAAAATACAAAGTATAGGAAAAGTCCTCTGATCGTAGTATGATACTTGTAAAATCTAGTGTGAAAATCGAGGAAATACATGCCATGCAGACTGAGGACTCCGATGGGGAGTACATACTTGCAGCTAGTTCTTGTGATGCTACGCCATTGACCGAGGTTCACTCTATGTATGTGCAGTGCTGGCTTTTGGATTCTGGTGCTTCCTTTCATGTTACACCATGCCGTGAGTGGTTTCACTTCTACCGCACTGTCTCTGGTTCAATTCTCTTGGGTGATGACAGGTTACTTGCCATTGTTGGCATTGGGAATGCACAGCTACAGTTCTCTACTGGCAGTACTTTCCTGTTACAGGATGTATGCCATGTACTTGCGCTTACATAGTCTTATGTCTGCAGAGCAGCTTGATGATGCTGGGTTTCATGTCTCTTTTGGGGATTCCACCTGGAAGATTACACGTGGCAGACTTGTGCTTGCTAGAGGTGCCAAGACTGGCAGCCTCTATCCTCTTGTAGTTGATGGATCCCATGTTGATCATGTTTTCTCTATGGGTTTCATCCCATATGTATCTCTTTGGCATGCTTGTTTGGGTCGTATGTCCTTGAAGAAAATAAAAATGCTCTCTGGTTTATACTACTTACCGCCCCTTAACTATGTATGTTTTGATTCATGTGAGCATTGTCTTTATGGCAAACAGACTAGGAATACGTATAAGAAGTCTAGTGGGACACGTATGAGTGAGCCCTTGGCATTGATACATTTGAATGTCTGTGGGCTCATGCTCTGTTAGTCTATGAGTGGTGCAAAGTATTTTGTGACATTTATTGACGATTTTTCGCATAAAGTCTGGGCTTATCCCATTAAGCTTAAGTCAGATGTCTTGGCTGTGTTTCAGAGATGGCTTGCATTGGTTGAGAACCAAACTGAGTATAGGATGAAATGCCTTAGGACTGATGATGGGGGAGAATATGTGTCACGTGCCTTTGAGCAGTTATGTGACGAGAGGAGTATTAAGAGTCCCCAGAATGGTTTGGCTGAGCGGATGAATAGAACCATCCATTAGCGTGTACGCAGTATGCTTAGCCATGCAAGTCTACCATTGAGCTTTTGGACTGAGGTAGTTAGTACAACTGGGCATATCATAAATAGATCACCTTCCAGTGGTTTGGATTTCCTGGTTGCAGAGAAGGTATGAATTGGGAAATCTTCCTCTTATGCGTACCTACATGTCTTTGGATGTGAGGCATTTTGTCATGTGCCCAAGGACAAGTGTAGTTAGCTGGATTCTAAGAGTGTCAAATGCATTTTCCTTGGCTATGGAGATGTAGGTGAGATGCGTTATTGCCTTTGGGATCCTTAGGTGTGGAAAGTCATATGCAGCCATGATATAGTCTTCCATGAAGATAAGATGCATCGGCAGCCTGAGAAGGTGTTAGAGATACGCAGGGCCATATTCCAGGAGGAGCCACGTGCTCCTGCACTGCTAGTTGGACAACCTGTAGTATCAGTTGGTACACATGACCAGGGTGTTGGATAGGATGCTGGACATGCAGTAGAGCCTGCAGTGCGACGGTCTACTAAAGCTAGATATCCGCCTGACAGATTTGAGCCCTTGATGCATTATGTCTTGGTTACAGATGCAAGAGAGCCTCTCACCTATGATGAGGCTATGCGCAGGGGTGATAGTCACTCTTGGGAGAGAGCTATGCAGTGTGAGATGGATTCCTTGCATAAGAATATGACTTGGGATTTGGTTGCATTGTCTACGGGCAAGACGGCTTTGCCGTGCAAATAGGTGTACAAGTTGAAAAATACCCCTGGAAACCCCAAGCCGGCTTATAAGGCAAGACTTATTGCTAAGGGTTTTAAACAAGAGCATGGAGTTGATTTTGATGAAGTCTTTTCTCTTGTGGTCAAGATGACTACCCTACGCTTGGTTTTGACCTTAGTTGTGCAGCTTGACTTGGACATGTATTAGATGGATGTCAAGATTGCCTTCTTGCATGGGGATTTGTATAATGAGATTTACATGGAGTAGCCTAATGGCTTTGCAAAACTTGGCAGGGAGTACCTAGTGTGCATGTTGAAGAAAAGTCTTTATGGCTTGAAGCAGGCACCTAGGGAGTGGTATCATAAGTTTGATGCCTTTATGCAGTCACAGGGCTACAGGAAGAGTGCTATGAATCCTTGTCTTTACACAAAGATAGTCCGTGATGGCTCATTGGTTATTTTGGTACTTTATGTGGATGATACGTGATAGCAGGGAAAGCTCATGATGAGCTGGATGCTCTTAAATCTCAGCTGAAAAATAGCTTTGAGATGAAGGATTAGGGACATGCCTCTCACATTCTTAGTATGCGCATTAAGCGCGACATGCATCAGGAACTACTCTACCTCTTCTAGAGGGAGTACATTTATAAAGTCCTTGAGCGTTTCTACATGCAGGACGTGAAGCCTATTGACTGTCCATTATCTTCTTATGTGAAGGTCATCCAGGCCGATTATCCGCAAACAGATGAGCAGAGGGCCGAGATGGCCAAGATCCCTGATGCATCAGATGTGGATAGTTTGATGTATGCCAGAATAGTCACTCGTCTAGATATTGCCTTTGCAGTTGGTGTTGTGGCATGCTATATGGCTTCACCTGGCAAGAAGCATTGGGATGCCGTGAAGGGTATCATGAGATATCTGAAGGGCACATCAAATATGTGTATTTGCTATGGCAGCTAGGGTACAGGAGTTGTGGGCTATACAGACTCTGATTATGCAGGACATGCAAATTGTAGGAAGTCCACTACTGGCTATGTATTCACCTATGTTGAAGCTGTTGTCTCTTGGATGTCCAGGGTTCAGAAGTGTACGGCTCTCTCTACCACTAAGACCGAGTATGTTGTAACCACTGAGGCTTGTAGGGAGGCCATATGGTTGGGCCGTTTGATTCATGACCTTGAATTGATTCTATACCTATGCTGCATTCGGATTCTATGAGTGCTATTCAGCTAGCCAAGAATTCAGTCTTCCATGTGAAGACGAAACACATTGAGGTGAGGTATCAGTTTATTCGTGGGGTCGTGGAGGATAAGTATTCGTGGGGTCGTGGAGGATAAGTTTGTTGACCTTGTCAAGATCTCCACAGACGAAAATCCTGCAGATTTGCTCACGAAAAGTCTAATTACTGAGCGCTTTGCCTTTCTCAGGAGATTGATAGGCATTGGATGAGATTATGTTTTTTCTCATCTTGTTGTATATGTATACATTGCACCGTCTTTTCCTTTTCCTTTTTACTCCTCACTAGGGCAGATTCGCCTTTAAGTGGGAGGTTGTTGGGGGTAAAGGTGCCTCTGCCTAGCCTCCCGCGTATTACTATACTGACAGTACTTGCCACTGCACACTGCAAGTAACAGGCGTCCATCACCGTCACTTTATTCTTTATTCTTTTAGTGACAGTTTGAATAAAGGAAGGCCCGGTCACACATTGTGACTGTTGGAGTTCCCATTTCTTGTCTCTCTCTTTCTTGCTCTTGCTCTCCTGCCATAGCTCTCCAAGTGCAAGCTTCGATCCTTCTCACCTTTCATGTGGTGCAGATAGATCATCAAACTTCGAGGTACTTTTTGACGCAGACAAAGTTATTAGAAGCATATGAGATGGGTAAATTTTCTCTCTGTTTTATTTTTCAGATTGTACATATTGATAGTAAAAAGAATGTTGTAGTTGATGCACTGTCACGTAAGCCACAAATTTCAACTGTCAGCATGGTTTATCACATTGAGTTGAATGCCATGAAAGAGCAATATATTACTAATTCGGACATTGCTAATGTTTATGATTAGCTTTGCAATGGCCCAAGGCATGAACACTTTGTGCTAAGAGATGAATTTTTGATGATGAATGGATAATTGTGTGTCACAAAGCAATTAAGGCCTAGAGTTGTCATTGAAAATCATACTCCTCCGTATGCAGGACACAGAGGTATTGATGCCACGGTCAAGGCAATGGAGCATTTTTTTTATTGGAGAGCTTTGTGGAATTGTATAGAACAGTTTGTTAAGACATGCATCGTATGCCAAAAGGTAAAGCATGATAGGCAAAAGATGCCGGTTTTGTTGCAGCCCTTGCCTATTCTAGATAGACCTTGGCAAAGCATTGCAGTGAACTTTATTTTTGAGCTTCGTAAGATACCTATAGGGAATGATGGGATATGGACTATCATTTGCAGGTTTAGCAAACAAGCCCATTTTATTCCGGTAAGGAAGAAAATAAAGGTTGATCATATGGCATGATTATTTTTGTAGCATATCTTTAAGTATGATGGTATACCAAAGTCGATCATTAGTGATCAAGACCCTCGGATGATCAGTTTATTTTGAAAGGGATTGTTGGAGAAGATTAACGATGTGGCATATTGACTGAAATTATCTCCACATTGGCAGATACACAATGCCTTTCATGTCAGTTTGTTGAGATTTTTTCATGGTGATATGTGAGAGGATATGTCTATTGAAATTCAGCTTGAGATTGAGGAGCTGGATGAGATTTTGGCACATAAGGAAAGAAAGATCAAAGTTGAAGTTTTTTAGAGATACTTGGTGAAATTTCAGAATTATTCACCAATGGATGCCAAATGGATGGAAGAGAATGACTTGGTAGACTATTCTCAGTTGTTGCAGCTTTATCTAGATGCCTTTCAATTAGAGTTGATCGGGCTTCGTTAGGTTTAGCAGAGCAAGGGTCTTGTCACGAGGACGTGAAAATTTGATGCTTTGCTTATGTTTAATTGACATTTGATTAAAGGATTAATCAAATGTGCAATTAAAAGGTGCACATGCGTTGCACATGTGAGGTGCAAGCTACTTTCTCACAATTGAAGACCGAAGGACCCTGTGAAAAAGATGGGTGTCAAAGGCAAAAGTTGTAACAAGTTACACTTGTTAGATTCTAGGTGAATTTTGGTATCAGTTTGCTCCTAGGACCATTAATTGGCCATTAAGTATCAGTGGTGACACTAGGGACTAGGCATTAATTAATGGATTAATGCTTGTCCAAGGGTCAATTAATGCATGGGACCACTTTGGGTTGCAAATGGGCTAGCCAATTAATTTTTGGATGGGCAAGGTCAATTTTCTGGGCATGGATTAAGGGCTGAATTAATTTTCAGAATTAATTAATTCTGAAAATTAATTAAATGGCTGGAAATTGCTGAAAATGGATTAGGAAAGCTGTCACTTGGCAAAACTTTCCCATGCAAGTGGGGGAAAGGCTAAATGGGGCTGAAGGGAGAGGGAAATCTCGTTTTTTCATTTTGAAGCTATTGGAAAGAGGTGTTGGACTGTTGCTGCCAGCTTTTGGGGCCAATTCCCAGCCATTGGAGACCATTTTGGTGATGGAGATCGCATATTCTTGACCTTGGGAAGCTGACAATTGCTGCTGATGCACTTTCTCCTGAAGATCACAGTCTCTGATGCTCCTGTTATTGTTGGTGCATCCATTTGGGGCTGGTACAGCAGGGTAGCAACTGATTTTGATCAGTTCTTCGCGACAAATCTCAAAATTTTCTCTCTACAGCATTCTCTCATCTCCTTCAGTCTATGCCCAACCATTCTCAGCAATTCTCAGCCATTTGGAGGAGATCTCAGCCATTTTTGGTGGGCTGATCTGTAATTTCTGCAGTAAACCCTAATTCACAGCAGAAATTAGGGTTTAGCAGCCACCTTGGGATCCTTGCCAGAGATTGAAGGCTCAAGGGATTGAAATCAGTAGCTGATAATTGAAGATTATCAAGGGATTTCAGGAGCCAGCCCAACCCGAATTGAATTGGGGCAGCATTTGGCCAGCCAAGGGTCAAATTGGAGAAGAAGTCCTGGGTGAAACAAGGGGCAAATGACCCAAAAGGCTTACTGGACATTTATGACAGCAAGAGCAATTGGTTAGCAGGAGGAGATTGAAGAATCTCAAGTTGTACTCCTTCCAATTGAATGAAAGCTAAAGAAATACCTCAAGGGGCGCTAATTTTGGGGCCAACAGGGTGCCTACTGTCCAAGAATGTTATGGTAAAGTGTGTATTTCATTTTATGTGCATTTATTTATTGCTGTAATTAACTCTTAAATTAGGTTATCACCACTCATTCTAAGAAGGAAGGCTGGTTTCAGGTCCGGAGTATTGCCTTATGCTCAAGGGGAAGGTAGCACTTCCACTCCTTTAGTTATGGACAACTCTCGTATGTAGTGGATCTCGGATGTATTCAGCATGTATCCAAGGTACTGCACTGACAATATGTTTGCAATGAGGTCACTATCTTGTGTACTAGTCACTGTGAGATGTATGAAAATGAGTATGAGTTTCACCTGGGCACTGTAACTATACTTTTGGATCATCTTATGATCAATTTGGCATGAATTTTACCTCAATTTTGGGACAAAAAAAAACTGATCAGTTTTAGCTCGTTTTTAAGAAAAACTTGAGAATTGTTTATGGTCACTTTTGGGATTAGTTTTGCATTAGTTTTTGGACTGATTATTGGTCAGTTTTTGCAATGAGTTTGTGATCAATTTGGGGTCACATTTGTATCAATTTGTGATCAATTCTCAGATTAGCGAGTGATTAGTTTATGATCAGATAATGCTTAGTTTTCAATGGTTTACATCTGGTTTCATGGACAACAATATATGTTATGATGCCATTGATGTTTTAGCCATGGTTTATGCTTGGTTATGCTATACTATGGTTTGGTTTTGCCAGACGAGTTGAGCTCATGAGAAATAGACATGTCACATGATAATCTGGTAATGTTTTTGAGATTCTTTGTGAGTCTTATGTTATGTTATGACTGACTGGTAATTTTGAGCATGTGTTGGGCACATGGAATGGTTGAGCAGCAGTGCGCAATGTTGTATTAACTATGATGCCTTGTGGGAATTTAAATCCACTATTTTGATTTTGATGCATTTGGCAGCGCAATTCACTATTTTACTTTTGATGCATTTGGTAGTGTAATTGAGGACAATTGTAAGGATTTTAAGAGGGAAGGCTGTCATGAGGATATGTATCTTTGAAACCTCACTTAACATGTGGATTAATTTTTAACCACATGGTTAAGTAAATATTGCACATGTGAGGTGTAACTAGGGTTAAGGTAAATTTATGATGCCAGGACTTGAGGAAATCATGGAATGTTAAAGGGAAAAGTTGTTGTAAGTTATACCACACATATACTTGGTGGTATCTGGCGCCAGTTGTTGGCCTAGGTCATTCATTTGGCCATAAGTATCCGTTTGGTGATACTAGAAAAGTGGTGTTCAATGGTATCTAACACTAATTTAATGGTCAAAGATGATACAAAGACACTCGGGAATGGAAGTTGCCCAGCAATTTAATTATTGGCCAGTCAGATTATTTTTCAAGGCACCAAAATAATTATTAGATTAATTTTTACTATTTAAAGATTGAAAATTAATATTTAACTATGGATAATGCTAGAAAAACCATTTGGGAAGGTTGTCACTTGTTAAAAATGCCCATGTAAGACCGAAAAACGTCTTTAGAGACTGGAGAGAGGCATTTGAGTGGATTCAACCTGTAAGAGAGAGGGAGGAGATGTTGCTGGTCTGATTTGTAGCCATTGGAGAACCTTTTGAGGCAACCAATGGCAGGAGAAGACCAATGAACAGCAGGTGACAGCATCTACAAGCTGTTGAGATCGGGAAACAGCAGTAAATGATTGATTTTCTTTGGTTCTTTATATCTACAAGCTGTTGAGATAGTGCAACAACATTAAATGATAGATTTTCTTCAGTTCTTCTCGAAGAAAGTTTGAATTTTCTCTCTCATCATTCTCTCTCATCTCCTAGCCTTTCTACAGCCTTGCTCCAAAGATTATAGCATTGAGATCACCAGAGGCTGAGAAATTTCAGATTTCTTTGCTGCAAACCCTAATCTGTAGCAACGGAAATTAGGGATTAGTAGCAACCTCGGGAAGTGTGCCATAAATTTTTCTGATCAGTTTTTTGCATTCAATCTATGATTAGTTTGGGATCAGTTTTTAGATCAGCATATGATTAGTTTATGCTTAGTTCTCAATGGTTTTCAACTGGTTTTATGGACAATAGAATGTTTAAGGAATGCCATTGACAATTCAGCCATGGTTTATGCTAAGTTTATGCTTTACTATGGTTCTTTAGCTAGAATAGTTGAGAAACATAACAAATGCCGATGAGTTTCTAGCAATAGTTCTAGACTATTTTTTCAGTTTTATGTTATGTTTGTGCTGTCTTGGAATTTTCAGTAAGTATTGGGCATGTGGCACGGTTGAACAGTAGTGGCTAATGTTGTGTTGATTGTGATGCTTTATGGAAATTCCATTGCAGTATACTTTTGCTTTGGCACAATGGAGTGCAATCATGGACGATTGCATGGGTTTCAAGGGGAAGGCTTGTCACGGGGATGTAAATTTTTGAGACACTTTGCTCTTGCTAGTAACATTTGTTTAACTTAATAATCAAATGTGCAATGTTGTAACTCTTTGCTCTTGCTAGTAACATTTGTTTAACTTAATAATCAAATGTGCAATGTTGTAAGACGCATGAGATGCACATGGTAGTTATTTCATGGTTAGAGGCCAAGGACCCAAAGGAAGCGGTGGGTGTTAAAGGCAAAAGTCGTGACAAGTTATGCCAGTAGGGTTTTGGGTGTTAGTTAGTGTGAGTTTGATCCTAGGACAATTAATTGGTCAATAAGTGTTAGTGGTAACACTAGGGATTAGGCACTAATTAATTAATTTGTACTTGCCCAAGGGTCGAGTAAGGTAGGGGACTACTTGGGGTTGCAAATGGCCAAGCCAATCAAATTGTGGATGGGCACATCTAGTTTTGGGCAGGATCAAAAGGGCTGAAATTAATTTTCAAAATTGATCAATTCTAAAAATTAATTAATTGACTGAAAATTGTTGGAAAATGAGATTAGAAGGTTGCCACTTGGCAAAAATGTGCATGCAATGGGGGAGAAGGCTATTTGGGGGTTATAGAGCTCCATTCAGTTGATCCAAGCTATATGAGAGAGAGAGAGAGAGAGAGAGAGAGAGAGAGAGAGAGGGTTTTACGAAAAAAAAAGAGAGAGAGAGAGGGTGTGTTGGTCTATTTTTGGAGCAGAAAAGAGCCATTTGCAGCAGGCGACAACAATCTGAGTGCTCAAGAAGGCAAGCAACAACGGGTTTGTGCTTCCTAGGGGCTAGTAACAACAAATTGAAGACTAGCGACTGCATTTATGAGGCTCCAAGTAGCAGGCAATTGTATTAATCGTTGATTAGGATAGGCAATAAGCAGTTTGAAGTTTTTTTCCACTTGGAAACTCTAAAATTTCTCTCCTCTCAGCAATCTCTAGACTTTCATCTTCTCCAGTCCATTCTTTGATTATCTTTGCAAATCTCAACCATTCTCAATAGTTCTTAGTCAAATTTGGTGGATAGCAAAGGAGTATCTACTATAAGCCCTAATTCTCAGCAGAAATTAGGGTTTAGCAACTACCTTGGGACCCATGCCAACAGTTGGAGGTATCGTATATTGAAATCAATAGTTGGAATTTAGGGAATTGCCAGGGATTTCAAATGCCAGTCCATCTCATTTGGCTTGGGGTAGGCTTGGGATAGCATTTGGCCAATTAGGGGTCCAATTTGTGTAAGTCCTGGGTGAAGATCAAGGGGCCAATTGCTTGAAAGACTTGTTGATTGGTTGTGACAGCAAGGGGCTTTTGGATTAGTAGAGGAGATTAAGAAATCTCCGTTGTACTCCATCCAATAGCAATACAAATTAGAGAAATACCGCACAAGGGGTGCGAGTTTTGGGGCCAATAGGGTATCTAATGACCAAGAATGTTATGGTAAAGTGTTACTTGCTGTAATTAAGTGCTTAATTAGGTTTTACCACCCTCTTCGAGAAGGAAGGATGGTTTTAGATAGGAGAAAGAGAAGGCAAGGGAAAGGGAGAGGAAGAGAGAGAGTGGGGTGATTGAAGAAGCTAATGGCTTGAAAGTTGAGCTCAAGAGAGGGAGATTGATGAAGATGGAGGCTGATTTGTGTGGTGAGATGGGGGGAGGGGGTTAGCCTTTGAGGTGAGGTAGAGAAGAGGAGTGAGTATGATAGAGGGAGGGTTGTGGAAGAAGAGAAGTTTGAATGTGTAACATCCCAGAAAAAATGGTAAAATTTCAAAAAATGCATTGACAGACATTTTAAATGGTCATTTTTTTGGTACAATTTCAACACACGCAAACTATATAGTGTTGTACGAAATGAACATACAATACGGTATTGTATGAAATGTACTATACGCATACGGAATGCAACCGTGCATTAGGCACATCAAGGCAATTATCAATATCCTTACCACTAACACGAGCAATATGATCCTTCACTCATGTGACACTGGCTGTACGTATGACATGGCAGTAGTTGCATTCCCACTGCTTTGAGCCACCACTAGCTCCATAGTTGCTAATGATGTGTGTGTGGCTCCAAAATGTTTCCTCCACCATGGCTGTTCCATGCTGGAAATAGAGGAAACTAGCAATGAAATTAGGTAAAACCAGCTCAAACCAATGTGGATAGCAAAGGGCAAAGAGGGAAGAGGGATTGCTCCTTGGAAACACTACAAAACAGCTCTAAAACTGAGAGAAAAGTGTTGCAAATAGTGTGGAGAGGAAAGAAAAAGTATTGGGTAGTTGAGGGATGAGGGATATGGGATTTCAAGGCTGCAGACAACTGTAGATATGAAAGGGTGGGGAAGGTAGGGAGAGTGAGCAGCTGAGAAAGAGAGTAGAGAGCAGGTAAAACAGGGGAAAATCTTTGTGCAGCAAGGCAAAATGAGCAGCCCAAAACTAGTGAGTTTATCCTGCCTGTCCAAAACGGTTGTTTCGAAATATGTCTTAAGATTGACATATTTCGGTGCCAAAACATTTTCGTTTTGGAAAACTATGGTTAGAGGCCAACACCATTGATGTCAGTCATTATACGGCCCACTCAGATGGGATTTGTTCGAGAGCAAAACATCTTGGACAACATTTTCACCTTTTGGGAGGCCACAACTTTGGCAAGATCCAAGAGGGAATACCTTATTGTACTTCTCCTTGACTTCGAGAAGACATATTGAAACCAATCTTCCTTTTGTGGATGGGTGGTAATCCCTCGATTACAACTTAGTTACAACAACAACATTTATTACAAAATTGAGAAATGGAAATCAACTTATAATCTTGGATAATGGACATCCTAGTGGTCCCAAAATTGGCGCCCCTTTTGGTATTTCTTTAACTTAATTGAAGAAAAAGTTGATGTATAATGGGATTTTCCCAATCCCTTTCAATAATCCAACTATCCTTGTTGTCCAAAATGACCAACAAGTCTTTAATCTGATTTGCCTCTTGACTCGGGTAGTCAATTAGCCTTCACCCACTTTGATGGAGATGGAAGATGCCCCAAATTCATTGATTTGCTGGTCCCTCCACTTGAATCTGACTGAAAACAACTTTAGCTCTGTTGAATCCATGTCTTGAAGTTTCCAATTTTTGGCACGCTTCTTGAAGCTGCTGCTAAATTCTAATTTCTGCTTTGTAGGTTTACAATAGAGAAATCTGAAATTTCTTAGCCTTTGGGGATCTCAATGTTGTAATCTTCGAAGCAAGGCTATAGAAAGGCTAGCAGACAGCATGAGAGAGAAAATTCATGACTTTCTTCACGAAGAGCTGAAAAAAATCAGTCATTTACTACTGCTACCCTGTCTCGACAGCTTGTAGATGCTGTCACTTGCTGTTGACCGGTCTTCTCTTGTCCTTGACTGCCTCAAAAGCATAGTTGTCAGGTATGAAAGGTACGATATAATACGGTACGATAAAATATGGTACTAAATGGTATCTTAAGATCTTATAAGGTACGGTACGATATTAGTACAAAAAAAAAACTTGATTATTTTGGACTAAAGATAATAGAATAGATATTTCAAGTCTAAATATCAATGCTATTAGAGTATATAAGATGAGTACTTGAGGGTAACATGCCAAAACCTAATGCTGCATACACAACATGTGCTATTGCGACCTACAACTTATAACTACATAGATGGGAGTGGATATATCATACATACATGATCATACAAATAAGAGAAGTGTGAGCTTGAGAGAAATTCTTTGAATCTCAAATAACCTAATCTCATGGGAGAATCATATTAATATAAGGAGCATTTAGCTCGTTTCAAAGTGCAGTTCAAATGGGAAAGATGTATCCATTAAGTTGGTACCTTATGGTACTAATACATAAGATATTGTACCTAAAGTATGGTATAGTATCAAACCTTTCGTACGTGGTACTAGTGCAACTATGTTACGAGAGAGAGAGAGAGAGAGAGAGAGAGAGAGAGAGAGAGAGAGAGAGAGAGAGAGAGAGAGAGAGAGAGAGAGAGAGAGAGAGAGAGAGATGCTAGCGATGGAGATAGCGGATCAGATTAGCCCTGTTCTGCGGGCGCGCCTCCTTGCTCTGTGCGTAGCCTGAGTCCTTTCCTTGGGGCCGCGTAGGTTCGACCTGGCCTTGCGTACAGAAGGAACGTGAGAGAGAGAGAGAGAGAGAGAGAGAGAGAGAGAGAGAGAGAGAGAGAGAGAGAGAGAGAGAGAGAGAGAGAGAGAGAGCGTCTTCCTTGCTGGACGAACCTGGCCCTGTGTACAGAATGTACGTGAGAGAGAGAGCGCGAGAGAGAGCCGTTTTCCTTGCCCGACCCGTCGAATCTTGCCCTTGCCTTCCAGACGTCCTTTTTCTATCCTATGTGCACTCTGTCCCAGCACCCCCGGGTATCATCATCGACCTGATCTGCATCCTGACATTCCTCTGGCACACTGCCCTGTGTCTGACTCTGAGGGTCTGTCTGTGACGGCCTGCTCTAATCCCAGAAGGAGACAGATTGTGTTAAAGTCTGTACAAACAGTACTGCAGAATATAGATTTATGCAGAGGACCTAAGGTACAACAACCTGCCCAGAGAGAGAGCGCCCTGTGAATAGCTTCAGATCTCGAGTTAAAGTGATGATATAATATGGCTGGCCTGGACTTAGTCTTTATCCACCAAACGGTGGCAGTCCTTCATGCGGATTCTGAAACGGAGGAATCAGAGGATATGGTTCCTTGCACAGAGGAGATGCCACCTGGTCCTGACTTCCAGCCTACGGGCAAACGCACCAAGCATACTTCGGAAGACACAATGGATCATCAGGAACGTTCTTATGCTCAGGTTGCTTCTGATTCTGTGGATTCTCAGGATGTTGACTGGGAGCATTTGTTGGAGTTTGCCAACACTCTGCTTGGTGATTATGTTCAACATAATCATGAAGCGTTTTCTGGCTCTGAAACTGAAGATGTTCTAGAAGCCACGGTGGATCCTAAAAATGTGTTGCGCTCATTCGCAGTGTTTTATGAACGTGCGGTTATACTCTTCTTCACTGGTAGGATCCCAGTGCTTTCCTATATTCGCTAGTGGCTCCAAAGTCTACTACAAGGGGAGTGCGTTGAAGAGATTTTTATTGGGCCTCGAGGCTTTTATGAGGTGATGTTGAAATCCGAGCAGCATCGTGCCGATCTGCTGACTAAACTGTCATTGTTCTTTGATCGCTGTTTGGTTCATGTTGTGCCATAGCGCCCAATGGCAGATTTTCAGCGTTTGCTACAACGCGAATGCCCGGTGTGGATTGAAGTGGAAAACTGTCCGGTTGTCTACTAGCCACTGTTAAAGGATGCCATGGCCGTTGTGGGCACTGTTTTGGTTCCTCCGAGCCTAAGGGCCATGAATTGTAACCGTTTGTGTATGTTATGGGACACTGCTCGGAAAAGGCCTGCTTTGTTACGTCTTAATTGCTCTGGCATGCATCCTTTGCACTTTCGTTTGAAATGGGGTAACCTTGCAGGGCATTGTTTCTCGTGTGGAAAATTGGGGCATTTTATGGCCGAATGTCCAGCGAAGCAACCGACTTCAGATGCTGAGCATGTTTTGCCTCCCATGGAAGATATGGTGCTTGATGCTTCGTCGCAGGATGCGACCCAACCACCCAAAGTTTTGGATAAAGGCAAACAACATGTTTTGGGTTTGGATTCCCATGACAATGATTGGGTAGATGTACGTGCCAAGAAAGGTAAAAGGTTTGATGTTGGTATGGCGGATACTGTGCCTAGTGCTTCACAAGATTCCTTGCGTACTTATATGCGTAGGAAAGACATGTTGTCTTCAGAGCACACTGCTCATGCTATGGTCTCTTCTGTTCCTCGCAATCAGCCCACAAGGAAAGTATATATGGATGGTTCGAAGGACCCACCTGCTAAGTTGGCTTTTGATGCTAGAGGTAATGTGATTACCCCATGGGATTGTCGTTATCCCCGTTCCATTTCCAAGACAGTGGACACACCGTCTACCTCTAAATCTGCTCGTCGGAACTCTTTTGCCGTGTTAGCTGATTTTCTAGATGAGGGAGTTCTTGACATTTTAGCAGAAAAGGTTAAATTGAGGCAAGCTTTGCCTCGTTCTTGATTTTCTTTTTTGAATACACATGAAGATAGCTACGTGGAATGTGCGAGGTATTTGTTCTTGCAATAAGCAACATGCCATGTGGAGTTTATTGTATGAGAATCAGTGGGATGTCTTGTGCGCTGTTGAGCACAAGAGTCACGGTGAAGCAGGAAAAGTTGTGGATTGCCATGGGTTTCGCTTGTTTTATGCAGGGACACATGCCATGCATTATTCGGGTGTGCTTATGATTGTACATGAGAAATATCAGCGTGTTCTTATTAAAAATGATGTACATGGTCGTTTTGTGGTGATTGAAGTTTTATTTGAAGGAGAGATCTTATGGTTACTTGGGCTCTATGCTCCAAATGACCGCTTATCCCGCCGGGATCTTTGGAATACTTTGCAAACCTCCTTGTCACTTGGCAGACGAGGTTTTTTGATGGGGGATTTTAATATGTGTGTTGATTCTTCACAGTCCACATCAGAGCGTTCGGTGATGGACGCTCCGAAAAGCCGTGTGTGGAATGCGTTTGGTCTTGCTGTACTTAAACAAGATCTCTGGTCATGGCTACACCCTTCTTCTACAGGGTTTACTTTTCATTTTGCGTAGTATATAACTACATGGTCGCGGTTGGACCGCATGTACATCATGCAGGATGATGCTTTTCTTCCTGAGATGCTGGAAATGAAAGTGTTGCAGCAATATGCCTTGTCGGACCATTTTCCTCTACAGCTTGAGATGCTTGCACAACCCATTGCACCTTTTAAGCAATTTTTGGATAGACTCCCTTTGCTTTTCAACTCGTCTTATTTGAAACACTCAATCTTTCAGGGTTATATGCAGCAATTGATT